>NC_084796.1:75804366-75939366 GCF_963169125.1 Humulus lupulus
GACTGAGTTGCTGCTTTGAATTGTGAAGTTTTAGTTTTTTGACAAAAAGACACCTTAACGGAGTGATGCTTTAGAGATTATTGTCAAGTTTTGTTTATGCTGAGTGAGATAAGTACCTATCTAATGGTTGTTGTTAGCATGTGATAGCTTTCAAGGGTGCTTATGTCTTTAATTATTGGTGCAAGGCGCCATCTTGAGCGGGGTCATGAAAAATATGTAGTGGATACTATCCAAAGTCATCCTGCCCAGGTAATAACTTAATATTTTACCATGACAGTTTATTGCTGCCTAGCAGGATTTTAATATTTTGGGAATGATTTTTCCAATGATGCTTAGTGTAGCCTTGATTCTAGTAATTCTATAGCTTTATTGATCCTTACTTGCTCATGTCTTATGCTCAAATTTTTTCTTCTGCTATTGTGTTTTACATTGATTTAGGGAACTTGCTATTTTGATATATTTATGATTGTTTTACTTTTTTCTGGTCTTCTTCTTCTAATGTCATAATGTGCTCATACTACTTCGGCAGTAGCACTTTTTTGGACTTCCGAACCTTTCCTTTTAGTGCCAAGGAATTTTTCTTTTTCATTTTTGGGTGATTAAAAAGTATGGTGGCAGAGGGTGATGACTACTAGCATTCTTTAATTTAAGATATTTTAGTAGAATACAATATGATGACACTTGGCTGAACACGAAGAAATTGAACCTAAGTGCTTGGTTTATTTATAGTAAAAAGTTTTCATGATTGGAATTGGTTTATTTATATACCCTTTTCAAGGGTCCCTAAAGCCACTGAACTGATATTCTATATTACAGCAGAGTTTTCAAGGGTCCCTGAAGACAATATTTGGAAATCTACAATAAAAATGGCAAATTCGTTACTCTTGTTATTTGGAACTTTATATTTGATCTAATTCTAGTTCATGTGTCTATGCTATTGGGTTTTCTTTATAAATCTTCAATATTTCATGCCTATGTGTTGTATGTGTTGTAGTTAGTGTAATTGCATGGCCATCTTATAAAGTCGTAATGGGGTTATTAACTTTCTTTCTTTTTGTAATCTTTTAGTTTACTATTAACTAAGTTTAAGCATTAATTATTTAAACTTTTGTGTAGCTAAGCAAATCAACCTCACAACAAAGACAAGTGCACAATTGAATGGATGATGAATTGGAGGGTGGAGCAAGCTTCATGGTTTACTTTTTGTGTATCTTGTTATGTTTCTATTTTTTACTTTTGAATCAAAAGATGTGCAAGACTATAGAATTTTATTATGTATGCTTTCAAACTCAAGTTAGAACTAAGAACTTTTGAAGTGGACAATGCCATGGTTGGAAGTAGTTCGTCTTCAAATGATAAAATACTCATGGTTTATCATATATATTGAATATTTTAGATTTTTTGATCTATTTAATATTACACTTGTGAGCAATTGTGATTTTTTTAATAAAAATACAATAATAAAAACTTTTTTTTACAACAATTAAAAATGCACACTACAAAATAACAAAATGTTATTACTGGGAGAATTTACAATAATTATGGTTGTTTTGTATAATATATTATAATTGGGACAAAAAGTTATGATTTATATAATAGAATGAACTAAAAATGTTATAAAATGATCAAATATAACAATTTTCATAACAGTTGGAAAGTGTTATGCATAAAGTATAAGATTACACTTTAAATTTATAACTAAGTACTCTAACTAAATGTTATTATTTGAATATTATAGCAACTAAAAATGTGTTATTGAATAGTTTAAGATAACATTGAACATAACATTTGAATACTGTTATAGAAAAGACAGGACTTTTAATAACAGGGGCTATGTTAACATTTTCAGAAGCGTTATCAATACTCCCGGTTAGCAGTTTTTAAGTGTTATGAATACTGTTTTTTCTTGTATTGCTCCTAGATGCAATGTGTTGCTCGTTTGTGAAATAAACACCCAAGCGACGCATCGCCTAGTACCAGGGGACGTGTCGCTTGGGTTGTCCATACAGTGATGTGTTTTGGCTCCAAAATTAAAATTAAAATGCTCTAATCTCATTGGTGTAGTCTAATTATGTTCCTATACTATTTAAAGGGTTCATTTGACTTAATTGGTGGCTAGGTCACTCACCTCTCTTTCTTTCAAATAGAACTCTCTCTCTCTCTCTAGCTTTCAAGATTACAAGTTTTCTCCTAGATCTTCATCAAGAAAGCTTCACTTGTATGAAGAGTCAAGGCTTGTGAATCCCAATTTCATTCAATGTGATTTTATGTTTGGACAATAAATCTTCATTTGTATCAAGCCTTGTTACTTTTGTGGTTCACATAAAATCATAGACTTGTGATTTTATGTTTGAATGTTCTTCTTCATGAAAGGTCTACTCAACACTTTGTTTTTTGTGTTTATGTACTTTGTTATTGCTTTAATTTGTAAGACAAAACTAAGGTTGTAAGCCTCTAACCACCAACATGATATACAAGTTTGTTTCATAGAACCCCAAGAGATAGCACCTTCTCCAAGAGTAAATACTAAACCGGTGGTGGAGAGATTTTCTCCCAATCCTGATATCCAAATAGTGTTAGAATGTCATTCATTGGGCTCTCCACCGCCTCAGGAACTCCAAAAAATTCCTCGACTTTAATAGCCCCAGAGACTCCTACTGGATCAGGAGGAGAAGGTGATGATGACACTTCGAGGACGAGTGCGTCCTCCACCCAAGACACCTCACCTTGAACCGGCGAGGTCCGCTGCTCTTTGAGGGTGGAGATGGTTCCACCCCCTCACGGGGTCATTGGGACCTTCTAGTCATAAATCTGCTGGGTCCCTCTCTGACTTGCCTGGTAGCACGGGCAATGTCTGCCAAACCCATGTGACCTGTAGGGAGAAACAACAAGTGTTAGCACTTATGAAGATAAGGGAAATAGTTACTAAAACAAAAATGGCAGGTCTAGAGCACGTGGGTGTAGAGTCCAAGAACTTTACTTAGCTAGATAGATAGTAGTAGTAATAGTAATAGCTAGTAGTAGTTGTAGTATGTTTATGACTGTGGATTTTGGTTCAAGCCGGGACTTAGTTGGACACTCGTAGTAACACTTGTAGATTTTATAAGTTTAACCTATAGTTTAAGAATATTAATTATAACCTAAGGTTTGATTAATATGACTGATTATGAAGATGATATTTATTATACTATAAGGTGTAGATAGACGCAATAAGATAATAACACTTCTCATGTGTATGTTTAATGAGAAATTAGGTACTTTTGAGGAATAGTTTATTAAGAATAATATTTGAAAATCCCAGAGTCTTCCAGCAGCTTTGAAATTGTTAAAGGACTTGGTCAAGGTTGTTTACTCAATTCAAATTAGGCTGAAAAAGTGTAATTACGTGTATAATATTTCAGCGTATGTCGATATATCGCAGCTCTATGGGGCGATATATCGCCACACGGGGATACGAAAAACACGTAACTTCACACGACAACTTCGACGAGCCTCGGGAATATCAGCCCAGGCGATATATTGCCCATGGGTGATATATCGGCTGTAGTGCATGATTTTTGAATAATTTTGAAACCGAGCTCATTTTAATCCTTAACCTCTTGATAAGTCCAGAATCTTTTTGACCGAGTCTTCAGCCTCTGCTAAACGATTTTTCAAATATCTTTCAATTAAAAAGCCATTATTTTATTCAAGCTAAATGAAGATCTTTTCATTCTTAAACTCTATAAATAGGACCTAGTACCCAGCCATTTCTTCATTCTTCAAGCTGAGTTTAGAGCCTACAAGCTGCTAGGATAACTTTATAGTGTTAAACACTTGGGTTGGGATTATAAACTTTATCATTATAAGCTTATCAAACACTTGGGAAGTAAGGTTCATAGTGTGTATATCGATTTCGAGGTGTAGTTTGGTTATAGTGCATTCAATGTATTCCTATTTCTAGTTCCTTTCTATAATGTTTCATTAGTTCTTATAGTTTTTCTCTACTCAAATCCTAACTCAGTATTCTTTATTCATGATTAGGCATCTAAGTTCTTTGAACTTAAGGATCTTGTTGGTAAGTATCTTTTCGATGGTGTAGTTCATTCTTTTCATCTTTTTTCTTTAGAATACTCACCTCTCTATTAATGGTTTTTAGGTGTTCCAAAATCTCGACCTTGTTCTCATCATCCCGGTATTTTGGTAAGGAAAATAGGATAGTTCTTATGTGATATGTGCTATGTTTTGTAATGCCCCAAATTTCCTAATAAGGTTTAGGACCTTGATTAGGAGGCCGGGAGGGCCATAATTGCTTTATTATGCTATTTAATGATAATATGCATGTTTAGGTGCATGCTAACCCATTTGTGATTAATTGGGTGGTTTTCATATTTTGGCCATTTCGGGCATTTTTGGCATATATGTGAAATGGGCGTGGTGCTTTATTATTATTTGGTTATGCTAGGGTTACCCAGCACAAGACGATCCTAGGAGGTAAGCTAGTGGGAAAGTCACAACGGGATTTAAGCTTGAATTGGAGTAAGTCAAGGGGTATTTAGAGCATTACCGGGTTATTGGGTAATGGGAATTAATATTTTGTGATAAATTGGGAGTTAGTAAGATCAGGGGGAAATTCTGGAAGTTTTGACTATAATATCCCCGGGGGTGTTTTCGGGACCCCGAGCATTAGGTTTTATTGGAAGCTACTTAAGCTTGAAGTAACCTTTTAAGAAATAAAAAGAACGTTCTGTACGTTCTCTCTCCTTAAAAGTTTCCTTTTCGTCTCCCGATTGCGTTTTCAAAGATAACTTGAGTTCTAGGACTCAGATTCAAGCGAGGATCGAGGCATAGCAATCCTAAGGAAAATTAGAAGCTTATTAGCCGAAGGATTTAGTTGGAAACAACTCAATCAGAGGTAATTCAAGTTTTAAGTTCTAAGTTTTTAAAGTTTTTAAGCTTGAATTAGACTTTGTGTTTTGATGAGTTTTTGGGTGATTTGAGACTTGGGTTTTATTGGTTTTGGATGATGGGGATGTTTGGGAACTTTGATTTTTGAGTTTGGAGATGTTTGGATATGTTTTTGGGAGGTTTTAAAAGGTTGAAAACGAGGAAAAATGGTTGGTTCGAGGTAGGGCCGCGGCCCTGTTCTTGGGCGCCCCGACCCAGGCTTGAAGAAACAGGTAGAGGTTCTGTTTTGCCTAAGGGCTGCGGCGCTTGCCGGGAGGGCCGCGGCGGTTGTTGTCATTTTTGGGCAAATTAATGTTTTGAGCATGGGAACTTAACTCTAAGGGCCTGGAATCGATCCCACTACCTAGTTGAGCGGGATTTGTTGTCCTGGAGGCTTGGGTTGGGCTTGGAAGTATTTATTTACTCATTTTGATGAGGTTTTATATTATGGTTGTGACTAGGTTATCACTAGGGGCTTGGAATTGGGATCGTGCTTGTGGCTCATTTGTTGGTAACCTGTGCTTGGACCGAAGGTAAGAAAACTGCACCCCATGTGTGACATGCATGGCTATTATTGATGCATGTTGGATGTTTAAATGTAAACATTGATAGCATAATGAATGCTTAGCAATCTTGCTCATTTTCATATGATTATTATTGAGGCATGATGGATGGTTAAGTGTGATACATGTGATGCATGAGAAACATGTGATTAGGGCATGCCATGAATGATGAATATGGGATTGGTCAGAGCTTGAGTCTCTGTGTTTGTGCATGATCAATATTATGCTCACAACTGTTAGGTAAGCATGCTGAATGTTCTACTCTTGGATAAATGACATATTGATAGCATTGCTTACATGTGCATGGCTCTGACTAACTAGTCAGAATTGGCAAAGGTGTCGGTATCAACTGTGAAGCTGTGACTCACTAATCAGGTTCAGCAGTGGTACTGGGCACTGGTCACATTGTGCTGACTCACTAGTCAGGACGGCCTTAGCGTGTTCCACACAAGCCAACAAAGATTAGATCTAATCGACTTTCTGCATTGAATGACTCAAAGAACATTAATGCTAATATTAAAAGCGCTTGTCTAGCCAAGGGCTAGCCATTTAGAGCTAGGGCCAGCGAGCCCCGTGACTGTTATGTCACATGGCTATGGGCACCGGCCCCACAGTGACGTGATTGTCCGTCACTCATCTGATAAGAGCCATTGCAGGAAAGCCCAGGTAACGGTGTTGTTACACGGCTATGGGCACTGAGGCTCTAGTGACTTGTTTGTCAATCACTCAGTATGGTTTACCAGAACCTCAAGTGATATTCACTCATCTAATCAGAGCTATGAGCTCTGTATGATCATTTTGATCATCATACGCATGGCTATGGGCACCGGCCCCGCAGTGATGTGCTTGTCAGTCACTCAGCATGGTTTACCAGAAGCTCAAGTGTTGAGACACTTATCTGATTAGGATTGACTTGATAGTCCTTCAATCAGAAGGGCGGGATTTCTTATCCTGGATACCCCCACATTGTTTGAACTCATTTGCATGCTTGAATAATGCTATGTTTGCTAGGCATGCCAGATATGATTTGATATCATGATATGACTGTTCATGAGCATATGAGTTTTCTTGCTGGGCTTCGGCTCACGGGTGCTTTGTGGTGCAGGTAAAGGCAAAAGGAAGCCGGACCATCCTTGAGTTGGAGAGCTTAGGTGATGACGTGTACATATGCAGCTGCTCGACCAATACTTGGGCGAGGTTTGAAAGGGGAACTAGGGATAAACCCTGTTTTGCCGCTTAGATCGGCCTGTTGTAAATATTCTCTTGTAATAGACTCTGAAATTATATTTTTGGGATCCCAATGTATACAGTAAACGTTCTAGTGAAACGTTATATCTTAACCAAAAATTTTAATCCCTAAACTGCTAATCATACTTAGTTACACGTTTATGGTCAAATGACTCGATTAGCGAGTTTAGCACTGTTTGCAATGTGCACTGTAGCGGTCCCTGGAGTTGGGGCGTTACATGTTTATATCAAAGTGTTATGATTGTGCTATAGTATGATTTTATGTGCTATGATATATGCATGTTTTGGGGCTTATAGTTGTTATATAACACTTTTATGTTTTGGGCTTATAGTTGTTATATAGCAAACCCCAACATTTTTATGATTTTGGGGCTTATAGTTGCTTAACTAGCAAATCTCATTGTAGTTTGAGGCTTATAGTTGCTTAGTTAGCAAACCCCAATAGTTACCATGTACATGGGTTAGAATTATGATATATGTGTTATAGTATATGATATATTTTCATAGTTTATGTGTATGATTATGTTTCATGCTTGTAGTAGATTTTCCTTGCTGGGCATTAGGCTCATTCCTTTATGTTTTATATGTGCAGGAAAATAGTTATGGCGGCGGGAAGGTTCTTGGCAGCTTGGGAATGTGTATTGAGGGAGACTGGAATCGGTGGACTGCGTGAACGATTCGAGGATGAAGTTGTTTCTAGTCATTTAAAATTATGCTTTACATGTATTTTCCCCACTTTGTTTTGTAACGAATTTTAAGATTTAAAGTTATGATTATTTTAATATTTTCAAAACAATGGGATCCCATATCCTAAATGAATTTTCGTGTATTTAACCTTTGCTTTACAGTTTATAATAAAGTTATGGTTATTTCATAGGTATGTTTTCTTAAGATTAGTGTCTGTGTATAGTAGTTATTAATGGTCCAAGGTCTAGAAGTTGGGTCATTACATTGGGCTTCTTGAGAAGTCCCACAACTAGGCGGATCCTACGGGTGAAGTATCAAGTGCGCAAACTCCCTTATGAGCCTCCCCATCTCCAGAGTGGTGTTAGTCTTGTACTAGAAAAACCAATGCGCGTGGAAGGATGTCACATCATCCAAAGGCACAAACCCTCGAGTAGGCAGCCGTTGCTCCACCTTGCGTAGATAAGGATCGATCAAGTCCTGGTAGTCCATGCGCTCCTCATTTATTTGCAGATTATACTTGTTCTAGGCTAGTCCATCGTTGTAGTTGATGTGGGTAGCAGCCACTGCTTGGGTCTTGGTGGAGTTCCTGTACTTAGTCAAGTCTAAGTTCCTGATACACTATCCCTTCTTGAGAAGCCCCACAACAACTAGATTCTCATCCATTACCATCTAGCTCAGCTCCAGTTCCACGCCCGGAAGGGCGCTCTTCACTTCCAGGTGATCTTGGAATACCTAAACGCGGAGGGTACAGTGGAATGGACCTAACAAAAGGAAAACTACTAAGTAACAAAGAATTTGACCAACCCCGAAGAACAAATACTTGCAAGGTGATAAGGAACTTACCAACCCTAGAGAATTCCAAGACAATAGTTAGTTTGGTCTGTAGTGGGAAGTTGTTAGGGAAGAAGAAATGGTCTTTGTAGTCACGTGCATGGCTATCATTGAGGTTAGGAGCCTTGTACATCATATTGCCATACTTCATCAGGGTGTAGAACCCGGTGAGATCAGACCTCTTATTATTTGGGTAGGCCTAGAAGCTATAGAGAAATAAGATCTCTGTCGGAGAAGGTTCTGGCCAGTTCCTCCACTAGTATAGTACATACAGATCCGTAAGGACCCTATAGCCATTTTGGGGGTATTTGGAACGAAGCAATCCCCACAAACTACAAAAAGTTAATGAAGTATTGATGAAGAGGTAGGGTTGCTCTCACCTAGTGGTGTGGCTGGCTCCAGGCCCCAAAAACGTAGACGCTAAGGTGTGATATCTCTGTCTCCTGACATAAACAGGCGAGATGGTCAGCCCCAATTCTGTAATGTCTCATGATGTTGGACAAAGCATCAAGATTTTTAACTTGCTCGGGATTTACTCTGCCTCAATTCCTGAAGCCTCGTACACCACTATAGGGTGGGGGATGGGAGCCTCGTTTACCTCCACCTCTGTCATAAACCAGTCGCTCCGCATCGGCTTCTCCACCACCAGAGAAACCACTGTTACTACAAGTGCCCTTGCTTCCTCCAGCTGTTGACCACTTTCTTGGGCCATCATTGTCAGTTCTTTGTCAAAATCGTGGAAACCATGCTAGTGTAGGTCAGAAAGATCCTTGGAAAATTGAAACAAAACCAAACAGTTAATGCTTTGACCCAAGGAGAAATGGCCAAAACATAAGAGTACCCTAAGACACCACCGGAAGCTCAGGAACACCGTCGGAATCTAGGAATTTCCCAAAAACTGATTTGGTGTAAAAAAAACACAACGTCCACTTACAGTTGGGTTCGACACCAACCAGGGCCCAAAACAAGGCTAAAAAGAGGACAAATGATGTGATGCCCTACTAATCTAGGACTGTTACACTGTGAGTTTAAAAGGGTGCTTAACTCGTTAGGCGAGTCATTTGGACTTAAACGTGTAATTAAAGTTCAACAATGGTTTAAGTATTAAAAAATTTGGTCAAAGAAACTAAACTTTTCATTTAAAAGTTTAAATATATACATGGGATCCGAAAAAGAGTTTGTAAACCAAATACAGATACATACCTAGTATAAAAATGGCTGGCCTAAGTAGCAAAACAGGACATAAACCTTAGTCCCTCAAAAGAATCTCGGTTGTGGCAGTCGAGCAGGTTGAGTATGTACACACCGCCCCCATAGCTCTCCAACTCATGACTGGTCTAGTTTCCCCTTACCCTTACCTACACCACAAAGCATGCGTGAGCCAAGGCCCAGCAAGAAAACCCAACCAAAAAGAATCAGATATCCAATAGAACATAATTCATAAATAACATGCTTCACAATTATAAACAAACTTATGCAAGCATCAACTCATTTACACCATAACATATGCAGTAGATATAATCTCAGAATAAGAAAATATAACTCTAATCAGAATTAGTACATAGATATAACCGCGTTCAAAAGACAGGGCTTATGCCCTAAACATGGTGCGTGTGCCAGTTTTCTTACCTCAGTCTTGCGAAGAAAATAGACGACCCCAAGTGTGATCCCTTTTCGGAACCTTTTAAAAGTCCTCTGAGTTGTAAATCCAAATTTTGTGCCAAAGATGATCCCCTAGCAGTTGCTAATCCCAAACATGATGCTCAAATCCTTTCAAAATCCCAAGAATTCCCAAGAACTTATCTCTTAACTTATATGTGTGGCCCTTGATTGAGTTCTTGAAAATATGACCCAAAAAAGGAGTGACAATGCCCAAAACATGAACTGCACTAGACTTAGCCAATTTATCTATCAAATGGGTCAAATGACCACTTTACCCCTTACCTTACTTAATCTCAAGGCCACATCCAAAGGGTATTTTAGTCATTTTCCTAAATTCCCACTACACCTCAAATTATACCTATGATTCCCAATGAAATCCTCAAATCTTCCAGATACAAATATTTGTCTCAATAATATTTCATTTTCCATTAATTCCCAAATATGTGAAATTACCAAAATACCTCTTGACTCACCCCAAATCGGGTATAAATCCCCGTTGTCACTTTTCCGCTAAATTGTTCGAAAGGATCGAATCATGTCGATTATTACGAATATCTGCATAATAATGTGGTCTAATTACCATTATACCCTCAATGGGTCAAAATTATGAAAATGCCCCTTTTAAACATAAAGCGGGCCTTTAAACACAATTGACACACATAGTCATGCATAAACAGTCATATAATAATATAACTCATATAATTCACACATATGTATCCCACGTGTCTCCCTGGCATGCTAACCAAAGTATTAAACCTTATTAGGAGTTTTGGGACGCTACAAATGGCCTCTAATCTTAAAGCCAACCTAATAGCCTAGACACAAATATTTAGAAACCCAGAAATTCACAAGAAAAAGCAAATGCAAAACAGAGTCAGTGGAGAGAACTTACTCAAGATATAGCATCGGTAGGTGACAATTCCAAATGAAAGATTTAGGAGAATCAATCCATGTTTTGGGAATTCAGATTCATAGAGAACGTCTAAACAAAACCTTGGCACTGTATCAAGAAACTTATGCTGATAAGATACTAGAAAACATTGGTATGCGAAATTCCATGAAGGGTGATATGCCGACCCGACATGGAATTGTCCTTTCTAAAGAACAACATCCTAAGTCACCTCAAGAAGAAGAGGACATGAGACAGTATCACTTTGCCTCTTCAATAGATAGTACAATGTATGTCATGTTGTGTACTTGAACTGACATTTGTTATGCATTAGGGATAGTCAATCGTAATCAATTTAACCTAGGATTGAGTCATTGGATAGTAGTAAAGAATATTATCAAGTATATTAGGAAAACTAGAGAATGCATGCTTGTTTATTCAGGTGGTGACCTGAACCCCACTATCTAGATTGATTTTGATTTTCAATCAAACACAGATAGTCAAAACTATTCACTCTTGGTGGAGGAGTTGTAGTCTGACGAAGAATCAAACAAACCAATATTGCATATTCTACCATGAAAGTTGAATACATAGCAGCTTGTAAAGCAGCTAAAGAGGTTGTGTGGCTCAAAAAGTTCTATAGTGATTTATACTACTCATGTACTGTGACAGCAGTGGGGCCGTAGCTAATCCAAAAGAATTGATGAGTCATAAAAGAGAGGAAAGCATATCGAGAGGAAGTATTATTTGATCAAGAAAATAATTCATAGAGGAGATGAGTATCTTCTAAACTTAACCTTACAGATCCTTTCACTAAGACTTTAACTACTAAGTCTTTTAAGGATCATGTTCGAAACATGACTTTGAAGGAGATGCCCCATTTTCTTTAGGGCAAGTGAGAGATTGTTGGGAATGGTGCCCTTAATGCACTTGTAATAGACAATGTTTTTATGAAATAAATACATGAAATGAATATTTTTATATATATTTAATGTTATATATTATTTTTTGAATAACATTATTTAAATATCATAAAATTCTCAAATTCATCAATGTGACATCAATCTTGTCTTGGTACGAGAGGATTAAGATTCAGGAAAATGAATTTAAATAGTTCACAGTAAAACAAAGTTATATGGAATTTTTTGATTAAATACTGTTAGGACAGTTCACTAGTCTTATGAATACATGTAATCTAAATTTAAATTACTAACATGGTAAGACATCTTAGTGGAAGTGCTTTATATATTGAGATTATATAGAACTGGACTTGATGTGTTATTAATATTTAGTTAAATGTCGCTTCATCACAAAGTATTAATTGAACATATCAATAGATGATCATATAAAAATTGATCTAAATCCTAAAGTTGTTATAAACTCATGTTTATATCATTCGAGTCAGTTGATTCACTCGTTATGGTTTGTCAGAATGATCAGGCTAGAAACTTTTTGTTTTGGGGACTCATTGGTGTAGATGGTTGGAGACATAGTATACAGATATGGACTCTATACATTTCCTATATGGAATTGAATAATTGTTCCATTAAAGGCTGACCTTTGGAACTGAATGATTATTGAGCTCAAATTCATAAATCAATTTATGAATTAACTATTCACTAGTAAGGTCAATGGTACTTAAAAATATTAAGAGATAATTAAAGAGGTCGAACATTCAACTTATCCTTGCTTTAATAATGAACAATTAATAGATAATTAACTTATATGTAATGATTATATCAATGGACGCTTTATTATAAAGTACTCAGTAAATGAATTGCTAATAATTGCAAGAGTTCAATCTCATATTTTTAGTGGAATAATATTGAGATTAATAAATAAGGTTATTATATTAAAGATTTTTAATTAAAAATATAAACTTATTGAAGCTTGGAATTATAGGTCCACATGTCCCCTAACCGGGTCTATCAACACTTATTAAGGTAAGAGTTGAAACAAAGTTAAAATTGTGAAAGGGCATATTTGGAAGTAAATTGTTCTTCGGGCAAATATGTAATTATATGATAATTGAGATTAATTAATTATTAATTTTCAAAATTAATTATTTATTCTATATATAATTTTTTAAATTATTAATAAAATAATATAATAATTAATTTTGAATTAATTATGTTTTCTTTATTTAAATTAGAAAGATAAATTTGATAATTCAAATTGGATTTGAATTGGTTCATATATATATATTCAAATGATTAATTGTTAAATATCTCACAATATTAGTTATGAGATACTTTATCAATTTTGAATAAATTAATTATTCAATATAATTAGTATATAAAAGTTGTTAAGATACATGCCCAGAAATTGGCATGTGTCACACGTCAATCACTGTTGATTGGCGTGTAACTGAGTGTATGACTCACTCTTTGGCTATTTTATTTATTTAAATATTATCTTAATAATTATAATGCTTTAAATTTTATTTAATTCAATAATATAAATAATCAGATATAAAAAGTTTCTCAGAGGTTAATATTTTCTCAAACTTTTCATGGAGATAAAAAAGTGTCGTAATTTTTTTTCTCAAAACCTAAAAGCGTAATTTCTCAAAGCCTATTCCAAGATCTCATGTGTTGAGAAAATTTTGCGAATAAAAAAAACACACATATACAGCTCAGCACACTGCTCCATAGTATAAGTCGTTCTGACAGGTAAAAAGTTGGCGAACTTGGTATACCTATCAACAATCACCCACACTGAATCATGTTGTCCCATGGTCTTCGGTAAACCAACCACGAAGTCCATGATGATATCCTCCCACTTCCACTCTGGAATCACTAGAGGCAGCAATAACCTCGCTGGCCTCTGGTGTTCAGCTTTTACCTGCTGTCAAGTTAAACACTTGCCCACATAATCCACCACGTCCCTTTTCATTCCCAACCACCAATACAAAGCTCTCAAATCTTGGTACATCTTCGTCATACCTAGATGTAAAGAATAGAGAGTGGTATGAGATTCATTCAAGATCTCTCACTGGATACCAGAATCCATTGGAACATAGATCCAACCTTTGTACTTCAGAAATCCCATCTCCGAGATAGAAAAGTCCGTAGCCGCTCCGACTAAGACACTCTCTCTGTGCCCTCTCAACTGGGATGCTTCCCCTGCACCTCCTTGATCCCCTCAAGGAGTGTAGACTAAAGAGTGATATTGGCTAACTGACCAACCACCAACTCTATACCCGCTCTAGTCATTTGCTCAGCTAACTTATCAGATATCTGCCTCGAACTGAACAATTGTCCTAGGCTCTTCCAACTCAATGCATCAACCACTACATTAACCTTCCCAGGATGGTATAGGATATCACAATAATAATCCTTTACCAAATATAGCCACCGTCTCTGGTGCATATTCAGATGCTTCTGAGTGAAGAAGTACTTCAAACTCTTATGGTCGGTGCATATCTCGCACTTATCACCATATAGATAATGTCTCCAAACCTTGAGTGCAAATACCACCACTGCCAACTCCAGATCATGCGTGGGATATCTCTGTTCATACTACTTTAGCTGTCTCAATGCATAGGCTATCACATTTCCAGCCTGCATCAGCACACACCCTAAACCCTGTCTGGAAGCGTCACAATAAACCACAAACTTCTCATTGTCTGTCGGCAGACTCAACATTGGAGTGGCAATCAGTCACCGCTTCAGTTCCTTGAAACTATTCTCACACCTATATGTCCACACATACTTAGTCTTCTTTCTCATCAATTCAGTCAATGGTGTCGCTATCCTAGAGAACCCCTCAACAAACCGTCGATAATACCCTGCTAATCCCAGAAAGCTCCTAACTTCCGGAACGCTGCTTGGTCTAGGCCAATCTCTCACTGTCTCAATCTTACTTGGGTCAACCAGAATCCCCTTCTTATTGACAATATGGCCTAGAATCATGACTTGCGGTAGTTAAAACTCACACTTGCTGAACTTAGCATATAAGCTATGCTCTCTCAACCGCTGCAATACCAGCCGTAAATGTTGCTCATGCTTTGACTCTGACTGGGAATACACCAGTATGTCGTCAATAAACACAATCACAAACTTTTCCAAATAGTCCTTGAAAACTCTATTCATCATGTCCATAAAAGCTGCTGGGGCGTTGGTTAATCCAAAGGACATAATCAGGAATTCATAATGCCCATATCTCATGCAGAAAGCAGTTTTTGGTATGTCCTCCTCTTTAATCCTTAACTGATGGTAACCTAACCGGAGATCAATCTTAGAAAACATGTTCTTTCCCTGTAGCTAGCCAAATAAATCGTCAATCCTAGGTAGTGGGTACTTGTTCTTAATGGTTAACTTGTTCAGCTCTCTGTAGTCAATACACATCCTAAGAGATCCATCCTTTTTCTTAACGAACAACACTGGAGCACCCCATGGCGAGAAACTCGGTCTGATGAACCCCAAATCTAGTAACTCCTACAACTGAATCTTCAATTCCTTCAACTCTGCCAGAGCCATTCTATAAGGTGTCCTAGATACTGGCTCCGCCCTTGGCACCAACTCTATAACAAACTCGATCTTCCGTTGTGGCAGTAATCTTGGGAAATTTGCTGGAAATAAATTTGGAAACTCACATACCAATCTAGTCTCACTCGGTCTAACCGACACAACCCTAGAGGTATCCACAATGTTCGATAGGAATCCTATGCAACCTTCCTGCATCAGGTCTCTAGCCTTCAGTGCCGAAATCATAGGTACTCGTGGTCCACTAACTGTCCCCACAAATACAAAGGGTACCTCCCCTTCTGGTTTAAAAGTCACCATCATGCGCTTGCAGTCAATCGTCGCGCCATACATTGATAACCAATCCATCCCTAGGATCATATCAAAGTCATCCATCACTAACTCAATCAAATCAACAGACAACTCTCTACCATCTATCTCTACTGGCAATGTTCTAATCCATCTCCTAGAGACTACTAGTTCCCCAGTCAGCAACAAAGTCTGAAAACCCCTAGCATACAAATCACTTGGTCTACACAGCTGATCTATCACTCTAGTTGACACAAATGAATGAGTAGCTTCTGAATCAATCAATGCGGTATAAGAAGAACCAGCACTAGAAATCTGACCTATCACAACCGAGAGGCTAGCCTCTTCCTTAGTCTGAGTCAAGGTGAATACTCTGGCAGGAGCGAGACTGTCGCCCTACTTCAGCTCCTCTTTCTTGGCTTGTGGGCAGTCCTTCTTCAGATGATTGAAACTCCCACAAATAAAGCAAGCCCTGATCTTGCATTCTCCCTGATGTCATCGTCTGCATCAAGGACATACTAGAAAACTCCTCCAGTTGTCACTTCCGCCCTGGCGACTGCTAAAAACACCATGTGCCCTCCTGTCCAAGCTAGTAGGAGCAAAAGAATATGGGGCCTTTCTCTTTTGTTCACTGGGGCCACTACCCCGACTAGGTCCAGTAAAAAGAGGCACCGTCCTCTCGACATCGCGCCCAACAGTGCCCTCTCTCCAAATCTGATCCTCGGCCCCCTCAGCTGTAAGGGCCTTGTCCACTACCTGAGCATATGTAGTAGTCTCTGGATCCAATGTAATCTTAACATCGCGGGCGATCATAACATTCAACCCCCATACAGACCTATCCCTTCTTGCCACATCATTCGGCACCAAATTTGGTGCGAACTTTGCCAGCCGGTCAAATCTCAAAGCATACTCAGTAACTGTCAACCAGTTCAGAGTTAGGTTGATAAACTCGTCAACCTTCGCAGGTCAGACTGCAATACTATAATACTTCTCGTTGAAAATGTTTCTGAACTCTTCTCAGGCCATAACTGCAACATTTCTTCTTTGTGTCACCATATCCTACTAGACGCGGGCATCCTCTCTGAACATGTAGCTGGCACAAGCTACCCTCTCATTCCCTTCCACCCTCATAAAATCCAAGATGGAAGAAAACATATTCATCCACTGCTCTACCCGTAGTGGGTCTGGTCCACCCTCAAAGGTGGGAGGATGCTACTTCTTGAACCTCTCATACAAAGGTTCCCGCCTATTCTCCATAACAGGTTGAAATGGCACTGGTGCCATAGCCTGCTGAACTGGCAACCCAGTGGCTTGAGGAGGGGCCTGCTGCCTCAACTATCGAAGTTCTTCCTCTGTTCGATGCATTCTAGCTTCAATTTTGGCAAACATATTTTGCCAATTATGTGGGGTAGGTGGAGGGTTCTGAACCTGGTTGTCATCCTCGGCCCTACTGTCGCAGAGTCTAGTTGATTGTCGAGGCATCTCAACAATATGCCTACAATCAACGACGCTGCTCATCAGCCATGATAACAACATCCAAAACCACCTCCCAACTCATACCAACCAACCATAAATAGCAGTCCACAATACATAGATAACATATAACACTCAAGGGGGCCATGCCCTAGGATCATGCATATGTTAACTCATTCATCATGCTCTATACAAAATAATTAGGCAAACAGGGCATTTAAACACATAAACAAGCATATAATTCAATCATTACCAACCAACCCTGAGTCGAGCATCTCACTGACAACAAGCGTACATGTTTGGTCAATCTCTAGGAACCATAAACCTTGGCTCACTCTGATACCAAGTTGTAACGCCCTACCTCCTTAGAGACGTTACTAAGTGAGTTTAAAATGTACAATTAACTCGCTAATCGAGGTTTTAGGTTACAAGTGCAGCTAAACTGTAATAAAAGTCATATAATTTGAAAATGTAATCATTCATTGAAATTATAAAAGCATTATACATTTGGGATCCCACAATACTGTTTAGAAATATTTACAACTCAAAATATGATTAAAGTAGAATAAACGACAAAATTAGGTTTAATACAAAACATCTCCCAAAAATACCCCTAGTTGTGGAAGCCAGACAGGGCGAACATGTACACGCTGCTTCACGCTCTCCGTACTCATGGTTGATCAAACTTTCCCTTGCCCTTACCTAAACCATAGAGAACCTGTGAGCCAAAGCCCAGCAAGAAAACCTCACACAAGCAATCAACATATGCATAACTATCAATCATTATATAACAAAGCCGCCAACAGGCTAAACACATAAAGGCCATGTCATCCCAGGCGCTTTACCAGGCCCTGGGTTGGCGGTCTATAGTGTGAGGATGTCCCAGGCATCCGAGAAGGGTCTCACCCTAGCGACTTGCACTCTGCGTTCTCAACACTGCTTCCGGCCCCTTGCCGTACTCAGCATTGCCGTTCTTAACCTTTGCCGCTCCCGACCCTCGCCGTTCCAAGCCCTTGCAATTCATTCACAAATATGCTCACATAGCATAAATTTAACAAATACTTAAACATATATAAACATAATAAATAGAGCTACGCCCTGCAACACAATCACATAGGGTCGTGCCCTGTAATACAAACTATAGGGCCACGCCCTACTCTACGGGTACAACAGTTTTCTTACCTGTGTCCCAAACTTCCCGAGCTCCGATATCCCAAGCACAGTCCTCTAGTCCAAGCCTCGCTGAAAACCTAGTCACAACGTATCAACAACATCCATCCATCAAGTTCGAATCCATTAAATAACTTTTGGTTATAATTATAGTCTCCGAGACCTTGAATTCTATCAATTCGGGTGAACGTATGTTCGAATCCAAGCTTTCTTGCATGTTCTCTTCGAAGAGAAAGAAGAACGTATTTGAGATCCCCCAATATCATACTCATTCTTCCTTTTATGATGGATTCCCAAGGGTCTCTTTGCACAAGTGTTACCAATCCACGCCTCATTTCCATCACCAACATCCTTAGCGTAACTTTATGATCTTTCTTTTGTTGTGCATGAGTTTTTTTTCATGTGTGTTCTTGATTCGGTTCTTGAAGATTTGTATAAAAATAAAAGGGGATTTGATCTATTTTGTTTTTAGATATTCAAGGGGAAATGAGTTTTTAAAGGGTGAAAATGGCTAAAAATGACATTTTTTATGAGTTTTAGGCAGGTTAGACACGGGTATTGTATAGAACAAGAAATAGGCTTTTACGAATAGGGTTTTAATGCCTGTATTTCAATAATAACCCCTTTTTTGGGTAACTTCCCATTGTCCTAAAAAATTGAGATAGCCTAAATAAAAAATTAACTATCCACTTCTTGTGGATACCATCTTGATACTCCAAGCCTACTATGGCTTGGTTACATTGAATCCTTAGACATATTATTTCAAGCTTTCAAGCTGAAATTTTCGGGTTATTATTTCCCATTTTAATCTTTTAAAACTTTGGGCCCTCATATTTTTCTTTGTTGCTCAATGATGCAGTCTCGAGAGAATCGGTGGGGGGCCTAAACTTGCCATTCCATACGAGCCTCCATCCCCTTGAATTGAATCTCCATTTTCACGTAACCAAAGACTGATTCAGAAATACGAAGAACAATCTGAGCGCGAGGACGTCAGTGCCCATTTTTTACGTCAAATATCTAAGGTTGAAGAAAGACAAAGAAGGAGATTGTGAGTAGCTATTTACCCATATCTTGATCAAGAAACTAGGCCCATTCCTCTTGATCCTAAACTTAAGGTCACCATTGCCTTTCATCCTAACGAACTCTCTTTCGAGATCGTGGAGAGTTCTTCAAGCCACCCTCCTAAACAACTAGCCCCGAAAATTTCATCCACCCTTACCTTGAGAAGTACTTTTTTCGAGGCTAAACATTATTAAAAAAAAAATACTTCTACGAGGCAGGTTTCAGACATCTTTTCTTGCCACTACTTGAAGTTATCTTCTGAGCTTGTGTGCGGACCCAACTCTGAGGAAAAGGAGTTGTTTTGCTCTGGATGAAGACAACCATGAGAGAAAATAAAAGCTTATGGCTTGGAGTCGCGAGCACATGCGAGCTCGATCACTTCTCTCCTTGAAGGATTACTTCATAAATTTTACTATTGGATCATAATAATGGCCCTTTTTCAACTCCAATCAAGTCCTAGTGGCACTAAGGTCTCTATACCACGAAATGTCGTGGGAGGGATCGTTGGCTTACAAGATCTTATATCACTTTTGCCTTAAAAGCAACCCTACAAAAGCTCAAGGTGGGGATGGCTTCTATTACTTGTTGAGCTACCCCAAAGAAAAAAGACTATTCGAGGATATACCGAATCATCCTCCAAACTTTAAGACACAGATCTTTTGGACCAACAGACTCGATCCATCCAAGTTCTACTCCTTTGAAAGACTCCGTAAGTTTTTATCCCGTATTTTCCAACTTTGATCTTTTCCTTTTTGAGCTCAAATGTTCATCCCATTTGTTTGTGAAGCCAACTTTGACCGCCCGAAGCCTGCCAAAGACATGGTGTATCACAGTGATGCGATCCTGAGGCTTTCGTACGGAATAAGGTCTCTCCACTACCTCCTTCACGAAGACAAGCTCCGCTGATGTGGTCTTCTTGGTGAGAGTGAGTCTACAGATGATGTTTGGACTCGTAAATATGCAAGAGGGGAGGATGTCGTGATTCTAACCTCCAAACTCCTTCAAAAAAAGGAACGTGGGTTCGAGCTCGAGGGCTTCTGCTCCTTCTCCCCCTGAACCCTCAGGCTCGGGGAACAAAGCCCAGAAGGAGGTTTCTCCTAGCCCATCTAATGGAGGTAAAGTAATCCTTGATATGTCTAATTTTTCCCCTACCCTCCTTGAGCAAGAACCCAACATTTTAATTTCCTTTAGAAACCCCAAGTATAATTTTATGACCTGCTCAGGGGTAGACTTTAAGGTACATAGAAATGATAGTTGGCTCGCAGATTCCTAAATAATGTATAACACTAATGAGGTATGGGAAGGTATAGTGCTACAATATGGCTCGAATGAATGGAGAGATTTCTCTTAATTGTCCCACACTTTCCAAGGTGAGGAACTCGGTTCTAATATTATCGAAATTTCCTTATAAAGCATAGAGATTTCTTGGACCTCAATTTCTAACCAGGGTGAACCCTCCAGTTAGGTTTCTTTTTTAATGTCGTACTTTTCAACTAACTGTGAATAAATACTGATGTTTTTCTTTCCATTTACAGGTGAATGGATTCAGATCTCAACAACATCCTCATGATGCCCCCCAAGGCTTGTTGCAGAAAATGAGGTTGAGTATCCTCAAAGAAAGACGCTCCACCACCTCCTTCTATGGTCGCTAAGATATCTGAGGGTCCTTCTGTCGTGGTCTCGAAGGTTCCTCCTTCTTCCCCAAAGATAAAGACTTATCAACCTCTCCCCTAGCTACCCCTTCCCCCAGCTGGACTCCTGCTGGGGATAAAGGAAAAAAGGTTGCTAACCTCGCTGTAATGAGGCTAGTTGGAGCTCTTGTTCCCACCGTGACCCAAAAATTCCCAACCTCGACTCATGATTAGGAATTTCCTTTGGACAACGAAGATGGTGCCTTGGGTGCCAATCTGAGCTCTGAACTCCTTTCCCGGGTAGGCCGGTCTTTCAGTAATCTTGAAGCTTCTGATTGGAGGTTTTTAAGGGGTGATGACACCAACACCTTATTCTAGTAGAGCCTCAGAGCACTTTTCATACTTGAATATACCACTATCATGCCTTGTTTTATGTCTAACTCATTATTTATTTTAGGCATTCTTTGGGTTTGTACGCCAATGGTCCATTTTATCAACAAAGGTGGCCACCAGTGAGAGGCTTTCCTTCGATGCCAAGGCAGCTCAGATGAGGGGTGAGGACGCCTTGAAAGAGGTTAAGGACAAGCTATCCTCTTTTGAACCCGAGGTCTGTTGTCTGAAAACCAATTTAGACGTAGTTAAGGCCAAGCTCAATACGAAGACTGCCGACTTCAATGCTGCCAATATTGAGCTCGATATGAACACTGTTGAGGTTGAACACCTTAAAGCTCTGACAATCAAACTGGAGGAGGAGAAGAAAGCCACATTTGATGTCCTCAAAGATGAAAAGGCACGTTGTTTAGAGGATTTCAAGGCAAAGAAGGAGTCTTCTACGGACATGGCCTTGTATTGCATACGGTCCCTGAATCTGGAGATTGACACTTGTTGCAAAATGTATTGCTACGTAAGTGCACGTATCGCATATTAATAATAATCTAGGTAAAACCAAGTATCTTCCTCAAGGACTGAATCACCAATTACCAATCAATTAATCTATTTTTTTTTCTATTTGGTCAATTAAACTTTGATTCTTGTAACAAGGCAGAAGAAAATATAAATTGCAGAAAAAATAATTAAGAACTCAGTAAAAACAATAAGTAACAGAAAAACCTCGAATTTAATTAATGAGAGAGTAATTAGGGCATTTAATCTCATCAACTATCCTCCCTATTAATCCCTAATACAAGTTACCAACTTCTTCTTTCTTCCTATTTCAATTAACTAGTTGACAAAAGCAGGTTATAATCATGTTATGAATTATAAACTCAACCTAAGAGAAATTTCCTATATTTCTATGGAAAATTTAATCGCAAAGACAACATTAATCAAAACAACTCAAAAGAGAGTTACACAATTAATCTAGATACTCTCGTTCCAAATTAAAATTGTGTCCTAAACAACCAAAGCAAATTCAAATCACACTTCTCATATTTTGATTCAAAAACATAGAGGTATTGACTATAGATGGCCAATCAATAATCAATCAACAAGCATAGATTGCAAGAAATTGAAAAGAAGATGAAGAAGAAACGATAAATTACATTAGTTCATAAAATGGATTCAAGCGATTCAATTAACGACCCTAAACAAAAAATTAGTTTAAAACTGTCATTCTAAACACAAAGAAATTCAAGAACAAATATAAAAATTAGATGGATGACAAACAATTGAGGAAACCTCCAAAGGTGTTCTTCAAGATTTTTCGCCACCCAAAAATTGTCTCCTATTTCTCTTCGAAACTAGGTTTATAACCTAATTTTTTTTCTTTCTGAAGGACTTGGGCCGCGGCCCAACTATTCAAGAGTCACAGTCCGTGCCCAAAAACTGCATTTTTTATTGAGGCGGGCCGTGGCGCAACTGTCCACCTGCCACAGCCCGTGTCTTTGTTTCTTGGACAAATATAAAAATTAGATGGATGACAAACAATTGAGGAAACCTCCAAAGGTGTTCTTCAAGATTTTTCGCCACCCAAAAATTGTCTCCTATTTCTCTTCGAAACTAGGTTTATAACCTAATTTTTTTTCTTTCTAAAGGACTTGGGCCGCGGCCCAACTATTCAAGAGTCACAGTCCGTGCCCAAAAACTTCATTTTTTATTGAGGCGGGCCGTGGCGCAACTGTCCACCTGCCACAGCCCGTGTCTTTGTTTCTTGGACATTTGCTCTTTCAAATCGTGACCCTCCTAAACCATTCCGCGGCCCGTGTCCTGACTCCGAAACACTGTGTAATGACCCAACTATTTCTAAGACTTAGATCATTAAACCTACTAGACATAACTACTACTTTGAAGAGAACATACATGAGAAAAATTCATAACTTTATTGAAAACTTTAAAATAATATTTGTAATACATAAATGAGCTCATTGTTTTAAAAATAAAACATAACTTTAAATGAAATTGTTTACAAAGCTAAATGCGGAAAATACATAAAAACGTAATTTAAAGAGACTAAAGAAAATAACGTCGTCTTCGAATCGACACGCATCCCATCCACCCCATTCACCTTAACACACATGCTAAGCTTCCAAGAATCCTTCCGCCTTTGTATCTATTTTCCTACATCAAACTAAAAGTAAAGGAGTGAGCCTAATTCCCAGCAAGGAAAACTACTAACAACATAAAACATATACATAAATTATATCATAACCACATATACTATAAACATATGTCATATAATACTACAATGGCCATTATACTACTTGGGGCTTGTTAACTAGGCAAGTCATATGCCCAATAGATTTGTGGGGCCTGCTAGCCAAGCAAGCTAGCTAGACAAGTCATATGCCCAAGGTCTATAAACATACTATACATAATGTTAACATACAACATAAGATAACATAACATATAACATAATAAATCATACAAACATACAAGATCTATCCTATTTTCCTTACCAAAACCGCGATATTTGAAAACAAATGCGGAACTTGGAACACTCCTAAAACCAACAATAAGAATGGTGAGAATTTCTAAAGAGTAAAGAATAAATGTGGGAACTAAACCTTCAAGAAGAAACTTACCAAGAAAGATCCTTAAGTTTCAAAATCCTAGTTAAAAACCAATATCAAAAGTTAGGATCTGAATAAAAGGAACTAAAGAAAAACTAAAGTTGTTTAAAGAACTGGACTTAGAGAATAGAAATACCTTAGTTAACCTTATGGATTGGTCTAACTTCAATACCAAAATACACTAATCCTTACTTCCCAAGTATTTTATAAAGCTTAAGAATGGCAAAGCTTTTTCCCAACCCAAGTGTTTATCACTCTATGGAATCACTAGCACCTTGGAGTCTCTGATCACAGCTTGAAGAGTGAGGGGAAGGGCTGGGTACTAGGTCCTATTTATAGAGGTAAGGAATGAAACTAACCCCATTTTGATTTGAATAAAAATAATGAATATAATTGAAAAATATTTGAATATTCGTCAACCAGAGGCTGAAGACTCGGTCAAAACGTTCAGAGGTAGGTCTAAGTAGTTAAGGGTTAATTTTAAAATTAAAATATATATATATTACTAAGGGCGATATATCACCCCTATGTGGTGATATACCGGCTCTGCCCTAATCCCGAGCCTTCGTTTGTACGTTCGTGCATCGTCAACGTGTTTTCCGTATCCTTCGTTAGGCGATATATCTGCTCCTAGCTGCGATATATTGGCATACGTGAATATTTTAAACATGTAATTGCACTTTTTTAGTATAATTTGAATGGGATAACTACTTTGAATGAGTCAAACTACGACCCTAACAAATTCTGGTGAATACTAAAGCTTATATTTCCTTATTTTATCATTAAAATACTTAATTCCTTAATAATCATGCTTATGACAAGTGTCATATTCCTATTGGCTCTATCTAAACCTTAGGTTATAATAAATAATATATCTAGGACCAGCAAAATTAATCAAACCTTATGTTATAATTAATATTCTTAAACTATAGGTTAAACTTGTAAAATCCATAACTGGTACTAGGAGTTTCAAACTAAGTCTCGGTTTGAACCAAAATCCACGAAATTTAAAATACTACAACTACTACTAACTAGCTAACTAAGTAAACATTTTGGGACTCTACAATTCTCCCCTACTACAAAGAATTTCGTCCCCGAAATTTACTTACCAAACAATTCCGGATACCGAGCTTGCATATCCTCCTCCAACTCCAACGTTGCCTCTCGTTCAGAACTATTTCTCCATAGGACTTTGACTATCGGAATACTCTTAGACCGTAATTCCTTAATCCCTCTATCTAGGATGGTAACTGGTTGTTCCTCGTAACTCAAGTCTTTCTGGAGTGCTATTGTATTGATTAGTGCATGAAAATGCACTTTTGCAAGTAAAAATGTCTAAATAAATTACATTTTAATTATATATTTTCATGAAACTATTAGAAAGTATTTATTTGATATGAAAATATGTGATTTTAATTAATTTGTTTTATTTTGTAGAAAAATGTGGCAAAATTACAAAGGAATTAAATGAGATGCTCAAAGAAAGGAAAACCCATGAAGAAGAGCCCAACCCATTGCATTAGAGCCTTGTCCACCACCTAGCAATTTCTACATTGTGAGCTTTGCAAATAGTTAGTGTGAATTGGTGATATTGCATATGGTCTTCACGTGTGATTAATGTTTAATTCACCATCAATCACATGATTGATTTGCACGAAATTCAAGCAGTACACCACATTTTCACATTAGACAATTGATAGAATTGAATTTGTAAAACCAATTTCTAAATCTCCTTTTATGTATATTAAAGGCAAATAAATTCTAATTAATTTGCTTTTCATTTCCCACCGAACAGTTTTAGCATGACAAAATGCTATATAAAGGGGACCTCTTGTATATATTTGGGTGTGTAATTTTTCATTAGCAAAAACTATAGTAAATTTTAGTCTCATTTTGTCTATTTCTTCTTATATTTTCTCTTTAGAATATTGTGAGAATGACTAGCATTCTAGGCTAGTTTCCTAGGTAAGGTAAAGGATGATCCTATATGTGAGGTAAAATTTATTTATGTTATGATTCACCAAGTGCCTAAAGTTCATACATTTGAGTAATATAATTTCTTCTATTTTTCTCCATCTCTATATCAATATATTTAACTATTTAGTATTATATAGAAATAGTCATGCTTTTTCTATGTGAATATAATAGTACAAATATATCGATATTATAATTTTATGGTTAATCTTTTATTGCATTATTGCCAATGAGGTATATTGTCATTCTTAGATTTTTCATAAGATTATTTTCTATGATCTTAAGGTGAGAGTTTTTATTACTCAAATACATTTTATTAATATATGTTCTTCAAGTTTTATCTTCCAATTAAATTGTTGGGAAGTGAACAATTTAACTGCGTTTTATGTGTGAATCAAAACTCAAATAAATGAGCCAAACATATAGGTGATTCTTGAAACCTTACTACTTTTGTTATTGAATTTTTCAACCAATTTTATTTTCAACATTTTCTCAAAACCACCAACGATTTCTTTACTGTTTGTGCTTTAGTTCTACTAATCACCTTTTGATTAAGATATCTCTCTGTGGACACGACCGCCCATACTACACTACAACAACTGCTTTGTGAAGACCAGTTTGGGCGTAATCAAATTTTGGCACCGTTGCCAGGGAGATAGATATCAAAAGCTTAGTGGAATACACGACCAAGAGGTAAGTCATTTTAGTTTTATTATTCGCTTTCTTTGTATGTGTGTGTAATATTGGTGTTACCACATTATTTTATTATTAGTATTATCTTTTATATGTTTGAACCATTTACCAAAAATAAATGCGTTTTTTTTCCTTTTCCAATTATAGCTCATTGTCATTAGTTTACATATAACTTGCATTGTTTATTTTTATTTTTATTTTACACTTTTTTTTTTAGAAAAAAAATCGTTTGGATTTATTAGTGTTGCATATAGGACTAATTTTTTTTTCTTCTTATAGTATTAGTTTCATTATTTAAAAAAAATAAAAAAATATTAGTCATTAATTTTCTTTATATGTTATTTTTTATTTTTAGTATTAATTTTTTTTTAATTGATTGCTCCCAAATTATCATTCATTGTTAATATTATAACTATTTGTCATTTAATTATTTTGTTTCTAATTTTACTTTTTAGCTTTAAATTTTTAGATAATAACTTAGGTCTCATAATTTGTGTAACATTAGGTTTTAGATTAGCTTTAATTTAGGTTCTTCCTCTTTAACTCTTGTTTTAAAAAAAAATCATAAAATTTAGCATAAAACTTTTAGTATTGGGAACAATAGTGTAATGCTACAAGTGGTAAAAACTAAGAGTATTCTGTCTAGAAAGATTGGCTTTTAAGGTTTGTGATAGAGTACCCTCTACACTTTCCTGGGAACCTTGGTTCTGTCTAGGAAAGTGTGGGACGAAGCGGTACCTTGGCAACCTTCCCAATCGGCCTGGGAATATTTCTTGTGTATGCCCTTGTATTATTACATTTTTGAACTTGTTACTATTTAAAAAAAAAAAAAAACAAGCTTGTTCTTTCAAAATAAGTAAATTATTTTACTTATTGGTCATTTGGTTGAAAAGGTTTGAATTGTGATTTTTCATACTCATCTAGTAACCTCGGGGAGTTCTGGTGAGGCGTGAGATCATTTCAAATTATCCAAATTTACCAAGGAACAAGTAAAAATTTTTTTTTTTTTAAAAAGTCTCATTTTTGAAAGTGGATGAATCGTCATAGAGAGAACTAGGGAGATTTGTTAGGAGACCCGACACCCCTAGTGACAATTCTTCTGATACATCCAACATTTCTTCTCCCACCTCAACAATTGCTCATAATCCTTTCGCAATGGCTCATCATGAGGAAATTCAATAGAGAAGTATAAATGACTATCTCCATCCTACTCATACTCCTACCCTTCTTGTATCAGCTTTCCACCTAATATGCCCAACTTTGAATTTAAACCTGGCATGATTCAACTCTTGCCAAATTTCCATGGTTTAGAAAATGAAAATCCTTATGTGCATATTAGGGAATTCGAGGAGGTGGTAGTCACTTTCTATAACCAAGCTAATATCGCGGATACTGTGCGATTGAAGTTTTTTCCCTTCTCTTTGAAGGATAAGGCTAAAAGTTGGTTATACTCTCTGAGACCAAGGTCTATTGGAACATGGGATGAAATGACATCGTCATTCTTCCACAAATACTTCCCTAACCACAAGACCAATGGCTTAAAAAGACAGATTTCTACTTTTTCCAAAAAAGACAATGAAACTCTCTATCAAGTCTGGGAAAGGTTTAAGGAACTGCTAACTCTTTGTCCCCACCATGGTTATGAAAAATGGCGCCTAGTCAGCTATTTCTATGAAGGCCTCACTATTCGTGAACGCCAGTTTGTAGAAATGATGTGCAATGGTGAATTCCTTCAAAAAGATCCTGAAGAAGCCTTGGAATATCTCAATGAGCTTGCAGAAAAATCTCACACCTGGACTGGTCCAAGTGCTACTGAAAGCACTAACCGAAATCGACCAGCAGGAATTTACCAATTGAGGGAGGAGGACAGCCTTAAAGCCCAAGTTAAGTCCTTAACAAAGCAACTTGAGGCATTTAAGACAAAAGGTGGGCAAGGACTTCATATGATTGCCCGAGCAGAAACACATGAGCCATGTTTTGTGTGTGGAGGAACGGATCATTTAGCTAAGGACTGCTTAGCTTTTAGTGAAATGAGGGGGGTTTATGAAGAGCAATGCAATGCCTTATGGGGCCTATAATAAGCCATTCTCTCATACGTACAACCCTGGTTGGAGAAACCACCCAAATTTCAGCTGGAGAGATCCCAACCAATCACAATCTTCTGGAGGGCAATGGAGAAATGAGCACCAGTCTCAACCATCAAAAGCTTAACCTGCTCCTCAATACAATGCTCCTTCTCAAAGGAGTTCTCTTGAGAACACCCTTCATTCATTCATGGAGGAGCAAGCCAAAATAAATTGTCAAATGATGGAAGAAATCAAGGAAATGAAAAGTCAATTTTCAAAACTGACTGGATCCTTGGTTAATTCTGAAAGAGGCAAACTTCCTTCTCAGCCTCAATTCAATACACAAGGGCAACATATGGCTCAAACCTCCAACTCTAACGATCAAAACGTTAAGGAGGCTAATGCCATCACAACTAGAAGTGGTAAAGCTTTGGAAGATCCACCAATACCAAATACTACTTCAAAATTTCCAAATGTTGTCTCTGAAAGTGTACCATCCAATGCTTCTGCAAAAGTTCGATTTCCCCAGGCTCTAAGACCTGCTGGGAAAATTCCTGAAAATTGAGGAGAAATCCTTGAGCACTTGACACAAGTGAAGATAAACCTTCCTTTGTTTCACATCATCAAACAAGTGCCAGCCTATGCTAAAATCATCAAGGATCTTTGCACTGTAAAAAGGAAGCATCATGTCAAGAAGACTGCTTTCTTGACTGAGCAAGTTAGTTCGGTAATTGAACAAAAGACACCGCCAAAATACAATGATCCTGGTTGTCCCACCATTTCCTGTCAAATTGGGACTCATGAATTCAGCCAAGCCTTGCTAGACTTAGGAGCGAGTGTCAATCTCATGCCTTATTTTGTCTACTCGCAACTTGGTCTTGGTGAAATCAAGCCTACTTCTGTAGTCTTACAGCTGGCTAATCGTTCTATTATGAAGCCTCGGGGTATTGTTGAGGATGTTCTTGTTCAAGTTGACAAATTCTATTACCCCGTTGACTTTCTCATTCTGGATACTCAATCTGTGGTTAGCATGGAGTCAAAAATCCATATCATACTTGGAAGACCTTTCCTTGCTACAGCTAATGCCCTTATTAACTGTAGGAATGGTCTCATGAAAATATCTTTTGGGAATATGACTCTCAAGGTCAATATTTTTCATGTTGCAAAGCAACCACATGATGATGATGAATGTTATCAGACATTTCTGATTGACACACTCATTCCTGAGGAGATTCAATTGCAAAGCAATTCTGATGATCTTGATGAACTCCTCTCTTTTTCTGAAAGTTCGGGTTTTTATGAGTCGATTAATGAAATTTCTTGTTACAAAGACTCACAAAATGGAAGAACAAAGTTTTGGCAACCTCACTTTGAAGAGCTACCTAGTGAAAAGGAAAAGCCAAAACCTTCTGCTAAAGAGGTTCCTATTGTTAAGTTAGCCCAACTACTTGAGGGTTTAAAACATGTCTTCTTGGGAGATGGTGAAACATTTCCTGTTATCATTTCGTCCAAACTTGATCCTTCACAATAAATTAAGCTAATTAAGGTACTGCAAAAGATTAAATCTGCATTAGGTTGGACAATCGCTGATATTAAAGGCATTAGCCCTTTAATTTGCTCCCATCGAATCAATCTGGAGGACGGGGGAATCCCTCGAAGAGATCCTCAAAGAAGACTGAACCCCACAATGAAGAAGTTGTGAAAAATGAAGTGCTGAAACTTCTGGATGCTGACATCATTTATCCAGTGGCTGATAGCAAATGGGTTAGTCCAACTCAGGTAGTGCCTAAAAAGTCGGGTGTAACTATTGTTGAAAATGAGAAAGGGGCCCTTGTCCCCACAAGAATTGTGACGGGTTGGCGCATGTGCATTGACTATTGAAAATTGAATTCTTCCACCCGCAAAGATCATTTCCCACTTCCATTCATCGACCAAATCCTTGAACGTGTGGCTGGTCATCCTTTTTATTGCTTTCTTGATGGCTATTCAAGCTATTATCAAATCGAGATTGCAATGGAGGATCAAGATAAGACCACTTTCACATGTCCTTTTGGTACTTATGCTTTTCGGCGTATGCCATTTGGACTGTGTAATGCACCAGCCACCTTCCAAACGTGCATGATGAGTATTTTCAGTGACATGGTTGAAAAATGTATGGAAGTATTCATGGATGATTTAACAGTCTTTGGAAACTCTTTTGACGCATGCCTTCTTAATTTAGAAGTTGTTTTGACACGATGTATTGAGAAAGCTCTTGTGCTCAATTGGGAAAAATGTCATTTCATGGTATCTTCAGGCATAGTCTTGGGACACATTGTCTCTGAAAGAGGAATTGAGGTTGATCAGTCTAAGATTGATCTCATTTCTAATTTTCCCACTCCAAAAACTGTCAAAGATGTCAGATCCTTTCTTGGGAATGCTGGTTTTTATAGGAGGTTCATTCAAAACTTTTCAGGGATTTCTCGTCCACTATGTAACCTCTTAGCCAAAGATGCTACTTTTGAGTGGATGCCTAAGTGTGAGGATGCCTTCCGAACACTTGTTGCAAAATTGACCTCCGCCCCTATTATGCAGTCACCTGATTGGGATTTACCTTTTGAAATCATGTGTGACGCAAGAAATTTTGCTGTAGAAGCTGTTTTGGGACAACGAAGGGAGGGGAAACCTTTTGTTGTCTATTATGCAAGTCGAACTCTTAATAGTGCTCAAATGAACTATTCCACTACTGAAAAAGAGTTGCTTTCCATTGTCTTTGCTCTTGACAAATTCCGAGCATACTTGATTGGCTCACCTATTACAATCTTTACAGATCATTCTACCCTTAAATATCTCCTTTCCAAAAAGGATGCTAAGGCGCGCTTAATACGGTGGATCCTTTTATTGCAAGAATTTTACATCACAATCAAAGACAAGAAAGGTGTTGAAAATGTCATGGCAGATCACTTATCCCGACTTGAATTCAGTGATTCTACTGATGGTCCACCTATTCGTGATGATTTCCCCGATGAACAACTGCTTGCTGTTACTAAGTTACCATGGTATGCACATATTGTTAACTACTTAGTAACAGGTGAACTTCCTTCTGAGTGGAGTTCACAAGACAGACGCAAGTTTCTGGTCGAGGTTCGCAATTTCTATTGGGATGATCCATACTTGTTCAAGTATTGCCCTGACCAGATCATGCGGAGATGCATCCCTGATGATGAGGTGTCTAGTGTTCTGAACTTTTGCCATAATGATGCTTGTGGTGGTCACTTCTCTGTGAAGAAAACTGCTGCAAAAATCTTACAGTGTGGTCTTTATTGGCCCACTTTGTTCAAAGACACCAATGAATTTTGTCGTTCATGTGTGAGGTGCCAGAAGTTAGGTTCTTTGTCCCATCGTCATATGATGCCTTTGAACCCAATTCTTGTGATTGAGATATTTGATTGTTGGGGCATAGATTTTATGGGACCATTTCCATCTTCTTCTGGTTACATTTACATTCTCCTTGCTGTGGATTATGTTTCCAAATGGGTCGAGGCTGTACCCTGTCGAACCAACGATAATGCAACATTTACCAAGTTCTTGAAAGAGAATATTTTGTCAAGGTTCGGTACGCCTCGTGCCATCATTAGTGATCAAGGCACTCATTTTTGCAATAAGTCTTTTGAGGCTCTCATGCGCAAATATGGTGTACTTCATAAGGTTGCTAATTCCTATCATCCGCAAACCAATGGGCAAGCGGAGTTAGCCAATAGGGAGATAAAATAAATTCTGGAAAAAACAGTAAATCCCGACCGAAAAGATTGGTCTTCTCGTCTTCTTGACGCACTCTGGGCATACCGTACTACTTTCAAATCCCCTCTTGGGATGTCTCCATATCGGCTTGTTTATGGGAAGGCCTGTCATTTGCCTGTTGAACTTGAGCATAAGGCATATTGGGCTGTCAAAGCCTTTAATTCTGATATATGTGCTGCAGGTATTAATCGTAAACTCCAGCTGTCTGAAATTGAGGAGTTGAGAAATGAGGCATATGATAATTCCAGGATCTACAAGGCAAAAATGAAAGTTGCCCATGATAAACAGATCCTACGAAAGCATTTTGAGGTGAATCAAAAGGTGCATCTTTATGATTCTCAGTTGCATTTCCACCCAGGTAAGTTGAGATCGTGGTGGACTGGCCCATTTGTGGTGAAACAAGTTTTTCCCAACGGTTCTGTTGAAGTTGAGAACCCAACTGATGGGAGAATTTTCAGAGTCAATGGCCAGAGATTGAAGCATTACATCGAGAGTGTGAGTCATGTTGAAGAGGTCCTTCTTGAGGACCCTGTTTATACACTCTGAGTTGTTTATTTCTTTTACATGTTTTATTTTATTTTATTTTTCTGCTTTTCTTTTAGTTTTGTGTGTTTTCATTTTTTTTGTTTGTTTTTGGTTGGTTTTGTTGCTATCAGGTTGTTTCAATTATCGCCCCATGGATATTGTCATCTTCCAGGTGTTCTCTTTCCCTATCTTTTTCATTGCATATTTGTTTTGACATTGAGGACACTGTCTGATTTTCGGTTGGGGGTGGTGAGCTCTGGTGAGCTTTCATTTGGAGAATTACATTGTTGTGTTGAATTCTTAAGTCAAATTTTCTCAAAATTTTCTAAGCATGATTGAAAAATATGTGGTTTGAGTTGGTTTTTGCTATGTTTAGCTATTAAGGAGTGATTTCCTGAGTTCTTTAATGCACTTTCCAAACATGTGGTAAGATGGTTGTTAACACAAATAGTTGAGAAAATTTTCAAGTTTAAAGTTTTCCATTTTTTTTGGCGAGTTGTGAGAGTTGAGAAAATGACTTTTTGAAATTTTATTGATCATTTGAGTTGGTCAAATCAGATTTATGGAATTTAAAACATGACATGTACTGGAGGGATAATTTCATGTTTAAAAGAGCCTTTGTTGTAATGTTATTTTCATGTTTCTTTTTGTTCATGTATTTAGGTGTTGCCTCTTGTAAAAAAAAAAAAGAGAAAAATAATAATAAAGAAAAAAGAAAAAAATAATAATAATAGAACAAGAGCAACATTTCGTTATTGTGTTTTCTTTTTATGTTATTGTCAAAACAAAAAATTGTTCCATATTAAAAAAAATGAATGAAAGAAACATCATATGTTTCTTAAAAAAAAAAGTGTTCTTTTCTATATTTATAATTTTCTTTTAGTTGGCTCTTTATTCTTCGAGTTTCTTGTGTAAATCCCAAAGGTTGTTTGTCATTTGAATTCTAATTATTTGATTTGTCTATCTTGTGATCAATATTTGTTCGAATTGTTTGTCCTAAAAAGTTTGTCTTCTCTCATTTGAGCGTCAATTGTTACAATCCCAACTCCAAGAGTGTCATCTCTCCCATTAAAAAATACTTTCAATGCCTGTGAGGAAATTGGAGTTGAGACCTTTATGCTTTTGAGATTTTTCGATACTATTTGTGTTCTGGCTTGTGGTAAGAAATGGATATACTTTGGTGCACACACACACAACTCTGGAATTACAACTGAGTAGTCTACATAACAATTTCTGATATATTGATGATATTTTAAAATTGCTTGGCTAGTTTTGATTGGTTTGACTTGATTATTCAGCTTGATAATTTTCTTCTCCGCTTGAATTGCTAGGGACTAGCAATAAGCTGGTTGGGGGTTGTGATTAGTGCATGAAAATGCACTTTTGCAAGTAAAAATGTCTAAATAAATTACATTTTAATTATATATTTTCATGAAACTATTAGAAAGTATTTATTTGATATGAAAATATGTGATTTTAATTAATTTGTTTTATTTTGTAGAAAAATGTGGCAAAATTACAAAGGAATTAAATGAGATGCTCAAAGAAAGGAAAGCCCATGAAGAACAGCCCAACCCATTGCATTAGAGCCTTGTCCACCACCTAGCAATTTCTACATTGTGAGCTTTGCAAATAGTTAGTGTGAATTGGTGATATTGCATATGGTCTTCACGTGTGATCAATGTTTAATTCACCATCAATCACATGATTGATTTGCACGAAATTCAAGCAGTACACCACATTTTCACATTAGACAATTGATAGAATTGAATTTGTAAAACCAATTTCCAAATCTCCTTTTATGTATATTAAAGGCAAATAAATTCTAATTAATTTGCTTTTCATTTCCCACCGAACAGTTTTAGCATGACAAAATGCTATATAAAGGGGACCTCTTGTATATATTTGGGTGTGTAATTTTTCATTAGCAAAAACTATAGTAAATTTTAGTCTCATTTTGTCTATTTCTTCTCATATTTTCTCTTTAGAATATTATGAGAATGACTAGCATTCTAGGCTAGTTTCCTAGGTAAGGTAAAGGATGATCCTATATGTGAGGTAAAATTTATTTATGTTATGATTCACCAAGTGCCTAAAGTTCATACATTTGAGTAATATAATTTCTTCTATTTTTCTCCATCTCTATATCAATATATTTAACTATTTAGTATTATATAGAAATAGTCATGCTTTTTCTATGTGAATATAATAGTACAAATATATCGATATTATAATTTTATGGTTAATCTTTTATTGCATTATTGCCAATGAGGTATATTGTCATTCTTAGATTTTTCATAAGATTATTTTCTATGATCTTAAGGTGAGAGTTTTTATTACTCAAATACATTTTATTAATATATGTTCTTCAAGTTTTATCTTCCAATTAAATTGTTGGGAAGTGAACAATTTAACTGCGTTTTATGTGTGAATCAAAACTCAAATAAATGAGCCAAACATATAGGTGATTCTTGAAACCTTATCACTTTTTGTTATTGAATTTTTCAACCAATTTTATTTTCAAAATTTTCTCAAAAACCACCAACGATTTCATTACTGTTTGTTCTTTAGTTCTACTAATCACCTTTTGATTAAGATATCTCTCTGTGGACACGACCTCCCATACTACACTACAACAACCGCTTTGTGAAGACAAGTTTGATTAATATATCTCTCTGTGCTATCGTATCATACTTGAGGATGTGAGATGGGTCTGACACTTATCTATGCAGCATCGAGATGTGGAACACATTGTGACTATCTGCTAGAGCTGGCGGTAGGGCTAATCTATATGCAACTGCTCAAACTTTGTCTAATATCTCAAAAGGACCTATAAACCTGGGACTAAGCTTGCCTTTCTTCCCAAACCGCTTCACACCTTTCATAGGAGATATCCTTAAGAAGACTTGATCTCCAACTTTGAATTCCACATCACGCCGCTTGGCATCCGCATAACTTTTCTGACGGCTCTGTGCAGCGAGCATGCGTTGTCTAATCAGCGCCACTGCATCTTGAGCTTCTCTAACAGCTTCAGGTCCAAGTAGTTGCCTTTCTCCTACCTCATCCCAATGTAACGGAGATCGACATCTCCTTCCATAAAGCAACTCATAAGGTGCCATCCCGATCATTGACTGGTAGCTATTGTTGTAGGAGAATTCTATCAACGGCAAATACTTACTCCATGATCCTCTGAAATCAAGTACACAAGCACGCAACATATCTTCTGAAGTTTATATGGTACGCTCAGACTGACCATCTATTTAAGAATGAAACACTGTACTAAGACCTAACTTGGTACCCGTAGCTTGTTGCAAGCTTCCCCAAAATCTCGATTTAAACACCGACCCTCTATCGGACACTATTGTCTTAGGGATTCCATGCAATCTTACTATTTCTTGGACATAAATGTCGGCAAATTGCTCTGCTGTATATGAAGTCTTGACAAGCAGGAAATGAGCTAACTTGGTTAATCTATCTATTACTACCCAAGCCGAGTCGTGTTGTTTATTTGTTCGTGGAAGTCCCGTCACAAAATCCATGGCTATATCGTCCCATTTCCATTCTGGAATGCTAAGTAGTTGTAATAAGCCTGCAGGCCACTGATGTTCTGCTTTCACTTGCTGGCATACCAAACATTTAGACACATGCTCTGCTATATCCTTCTTCATTCCTGGCCACCAATACATTGCCTTAAGATCATGAGTCATCTTGGTCGACCCTGGGTGAACTGAGTATGGGGTATTGTGTGCTTCTTCTAAAATCTTCATCTTAATCCCTTGATCATTCAGCACGCATACCCGATCCTTATATCTGAATAACCCCTGACTTGATATTGAGAAATTGGTGGCCTTCCCTTCTTTAACTGCATCCAAATGTGCTACTAACGTGTCATCATGCCCTTGCCCAATCCGTATTTCTTCTAACAGACTTGACTGGATGGACAAGTTAGCCAGTTTACCAACGACTACTTCTATTTCAGCATTGATCAACTCCTACTGTAGCGGCTTTTCTATTCCAGCTAATGATGCTAGACTTCCATAATTCTTTCTACTTAGCCCATTAGCAACTACCTTTGCCTTTCCCATGTGGTATAGAATTTCATAGTCATAATCCTTCACTAGCTCTAACCACCTACGCTGCCTCATGTTGAGCTCCTTTTGAGTGAAGAAATACTTTAAGCTTTTGTGGTCCGTATAAATCTCACATCGTTCTCCATAAATATAGTGGCGCCAGTTTTCAACGCAAAGACCACTGCTGCCAACTCCATATCATGTGTTGGATAGCATTGCTCGTATTCCTTTAGCTGCCTTGAGGCGTAGGCTATCACCTTGTCATTTTGCATCAGCACACAACCCAACCCTTGCTTCGACGCATCACAGTAGACTACAAACTTATTGTTGGGTGCCGGTACACAAAGTATTGGTGCTGAGCATAGCTTATCCTTTAGCAACTGGAAACTCTCTTCACACTTATCATTCCAGTTGAACCTCTGCTGCTTCCGAGTTGGGTTGGTGAGCCGAGTGGCTATCATAGAAAAGCCTTCGATGAACCTCCAATAATAGCCTGCTAGTCCCAGAAAACTTCTTACTTTAGACGCGTTCTTTGGTCTTGGCCAATCCTTCACAGCTTCCACTTTAAATGGGTCTATAGCAATTCCGTCCTTGGATACTATGTGGCCAAGAAATGCTACTTGTGAAAGCCAAAATTTGCACTTCTTGAACTTGGCGTAAGGCTGATGCTCCTTTAGTCGCAACAAGATTAACCTTAAATGTTTCTCATGCTCGATTTTATCCTTTGAGTACACTAAGATATTGTCAATGAATACCACGACGAATTGATCTAAGTAGTCCTTAAAGACCCTATTCATTAAGTCCATAAATGCGGCTGGAGCGTTGGTAAGACCGAAAGACATGACTAGAAACTCGTAATCCCCATAACGAGTTCTAAAAGCTGTCTTAGGAATGTCTTCTTCCCATACCGTGATCTGATGATACCTGGAGCGTAGATCAATCTTTGAGAACACGGTCACTCCTTGGAATTTATAAAACAAGTCATCAATCCGGGGTAGCGGATAATTGTTCTTAATCGTCACCTTATTCAACTCGGGGTAATCTATGCACATCCGCATACTCCCATCCTTCTTCTTCACAAATAGAGTCGGTGCTCCTCATGGCAAATGGCTTGGTCTAATGAAACCCAAGTCTAGGAGTTCTTGTAGCTGCGTCTTTAACTCCTTGAGTTCGGTAGATGCCATCCGATATGGTGCCTTGGAGATAGGCTCGGTGCCCGGTACTAATTCGATTGTGAAGTCAATTTCCCGAGTCGGCGACATGAAATACTTCTTGAAATTCCTTTACAATATGAATATCTCCAACTTTTAGTGGTGTTTCCTTGACCACATTTGTGACGCTAGCTAAGAATGCTTGACATCCTTTTTCTATCATCTTTTGAGCTTTAAGTGACGAAATAAGCGGTGTGCGTAGACCTTAAACCTTTTCCATAAAGCATAGTCTCTGACCATCAGGAGTCTCGAATATCACTTGCTTACTGTAATGACCCAACTACTCTAGACTTTGGACCATTAATAACTACTATACATAGACACTAATCTTTAATAAAACTCACAAGTGAAATAATCATAACTTCATTAAAACTTGTAAGAAAAATGTTAAACTACATAAAATTTAAAGTAGGATATGGGATCCCATTGTTTTTAAAATAAAAACATAACATAACTTTAAATAAATGGATTACAAAATAAAGTGCGGAAAATACATATAAAGCATAATTTTTAAAAGACTAAGAAGCGACTTCATCCTCGAATCGAACGCTCAATCCACTGATTCCATCCTGCCTCAACACACAACCCCCAAGCTGCCAAGAACCTTTCCACCGCCATAGCTAATTTCCTGCACATAGAAACATAAAGGAATGAGACTAATGCCCAACAAGAAAATTCTAACACATAAATCATATACATAAAATTCATATCGCAACATATACTAAAACATATCATAAACATATGTCACATATACTATAATGACCATTACTACTTGGGGCTCGTAAACTAAACAAGTCATATGCCCATTAGATTTGTGCTTGCTAGCTAAGCAAGTCATATGCCCATAAATTTATTGGGGCTTGTTAGTTATACAAGTCATATGCCCAAGTCTACAAACATACATAATATAGCATATAACATAACACATAATCATAAGATAACATATAACATAACATATACAATCCTATCCTATTTTCCTTACCAAATATACCGGGATATGAGAACAGGATTGGGACTTTGGAACACTCCTAAAAACCATCAAAGAAAGGTGAGTATACTAAAGAAAAAGGGATGAAAAGAATGGACGAACTATACCATCGAGAATATACTTACCAAAAATCTTACGTTCAAGATCTTAGATTTCCTAACCAAGAATAAAGAATAGAGTTAGAATTTTGAGTTGAAAACTATAAGAATAACACAGAATTGAACTAAAATAATGAATACCTTGAATGCTTCTATAACCGAACTACACCTCGAACCGAAAAATACTACGAACCTTACTTCTTGTGTGTTTATTAAGCTTAAAAAGATAAAGCTTATAACCCCAACCCAAGTGTTTATCACTCTTAAAATAACCTAGCAGCTTGCAGACTCTGAACTTTGCTTGATGAATGAATAAATGGCTGGGTACTAGGTCCTATTTATAGAGTTCAAGAATGAAAAGATCTTCATTTAACTTGAATAAAATAATGGCTTTTTAATTGAAAAATATTTGAATTATCGTTCAGCAGAGGCTGAAGACTCGGTCAGAAAGATGCTGGACTTATCAAGAGGTTTAAGATTAAAATGAGCTCGGTTTTAAAAACATTCAAAAATCCTTCAAATGAGCCGATATATCGCCTGGGCTAATATGACCGAGGCTCGTCGAGGTGGTCGTGCAAAGTTACGTGTTTTTCATATCCCCGTATGGCGATATATCGCCCCCTATAGCTGCGATATATCGGCATACGCTGAAATATTAAACACGAAATTACACTTTTTCAGCCTAATTTGAATTGAGTAAACAGCCTTGACTAAGTCCTCTAACGATTTCAAAGCTGCTGGCAGACCCTAGGATATTCAAATATAGATCTTAATAAACTTATTCCTCAAAAAATACTTAATTATCATTAAACATACACAAGACAAGTGTTACTATCTTATTAGGTCTATCTAAACCTTATAATATAATAAATATTACCATCAATATCAGTCATATTAATCAAACCTTAGGTTAAAATTAATATTCTTAAACTATAGGTTAAACTTAGAAAATCTACAAGTGTTACTACGAGTGTCCAATTAAATCCCGGTCTGAACCAAAATCCACAGTCATAAAAATACTACAACTATTACTATTGCTACTACTATCTAACTAGCTAATTAAAGTTCTTGGACTCTACACTTACGTTTGCAGTCGATGGTTGCGCCATGCCTTGCTAGCCAATCCATTCCAAGTATCACGTCGAAGTCTTTAATCTCCAGTTCTATCAGGTCTCCTTCTAATTCTATGTCCTCTATCTTGATCAGTATGCCTCGCACTATCCGTGATGATAGGACTACTTCGCCCGAAGGTAACTCGGTTACAAACCTACTTCTAAATTTTTCACAAGGTTTGTCTAATTTCTTTATCATTCCTAACGAGATATACGAATGAGTGGCTCCCAAATCAAATAATACATAACATATATTATGGAGGATAGAAACCTGACCTGTAACTACTTTATTGCTAACATCAGCTTCTCCTTGGATTAAGGCAAATACCCTGGCAGGAACCATCTTGTCTTCCTTTTTCCCCTCTGGCTTGAGTTGGGGACAGTCTCTCTTCCGGTGTCCTTCCTGACTACAGTTGTAGCATCCCTTGGTGTTTGCGCGGCACTCACCAGGATGTTTCTTTTGGCATTTAGCACATTACGGGTATTCTACATAACCCGGCCTATTACCTCCATTGTTTGTCTGTGCCTTTTTATTGTTATCGGATTGCTTATTGTTAGGATACCGTCTCTTCTAACCATTACTATTGTTGCTGGACTGATTTTTGTTGTTGTTGTTCCGACAATTCTGAGGCTGACTCTGATGTTTAGGCTCGGGCTTACTGGCCTCTTCTTTACTAATGTTCGCCTGAAGCCATTCTACTTCTATTGTCGTTTCTAGAACATCGGCATAAGTAGTATTTCCTGGGTTGGCTAGCTTAACCCCTAATTCAATCTTTGGCCGAAGTCCTCTAACGAACTTGGTCACCCTCAAAAAGTCAGTTGGAACCAACTCTGGTGCAAACTTAGCTAATCTGTCGAACTGTCGAGCATATTTTGCTACCGTCAAGTTGCCCTGCTTCAGACTAGCAAACTCCTCGACTCTTGAAGCGGTGACTGCCGAATTGTAGTACTTTTTGTGGAACAGCTCCACAAATCTGGTCCAAGTCATGGTGGCGACATTGTGAGTCTGCTGAACTAAATCCCACCATATTCTAGCATCTTTCTTGAGCAGAGACGAAACGCAAGATATGCGGTTCGCGTTACTAAGGTTCATGTGCATCAGGATTGGCTCCACATTACTGAGCCATTCTTCCGCCTCGAACGGGTCTTTTGTCCCTTCAATGTTCGGAGAGTGTTGCTTACGAAATCGCTCATAAACTGACTCCATGTGTTGAGCTGGGTATGGCGCATAGTTCGCCATTGGCCATCCCCAATATGGACCAACTTGTTGGGGTGCTGGGGCCATTTGTTGAGGCTGTGGTTGCGGCTGAGGCTGAGTCGGTTATCATTGTTGCTGCAGTAATTCCTCAACTTGTTGTCGTAGCCTGGCAATTTTTGCAATGTTGTGAACCGGTGGCGGCAGTGCATTTCGGTTGGCATTAGAATGCACTCCCCTTCTGCGAACTGGAGGGGCTTCATTGCTCTCAAGAGCAATGTTGGGGACATTGACATTGTTGCGAGCAGATCTTCTAACCGACATCTTCAGCAGAGTTCTAACAATCGAGAAAAACATGCTAGAACTTACCTTAATAGGCTCTAAAGCGAAAACTTAATCTAAGCAAACATAACTCGGACCTATTAATTATGATTCTTATGAAAAGAATTATATAATCCTTCTTTATAATTAGGGTGTGTTTCTAAACTTAGAAAAATAAGCCATCTTTATTATTTTCTAAGTGTGTTTCTAATTATCCTATATGACTTAATTCTCAGGCTCAAAACTCATCGTTGTTCCAAAGTTATCCATACTAAGGGAGGGCTGGGATCAGTAAAATCGTTCCCACTACTATGGCCCCCTAACTCTCAATATAGAACCCTGGTTCATTGATTTATATCCACCCTCACCGAACTTAGTCATTATTTATTAAATTTATTATTTATTATGATTGCAAAATAAAAATAAAACTCATACATGTCATCAAAATAACAATGATATTAATTTGGAAAAAACAGTTTTCACTAAGTTCAATCATAAAGGCAAAATAATAAATTAAAATAAATAACGAAACTAATTATTCTAAAAATCGGGATCTTCTATATCAGATCCTTCATCTAACATGTCATCATCTATCTCTTCATAATCATCATTTTCGTGAGCCTAAAAAATTCCTCGGGGAAGATTCGTAAAAACTCTATTCTTTTGTTCTTGTGTGAATTGGAATTCCATCTTAGAGGTAAATCTAATTATGAGAAAATAATATCTCATCGCCACTGGTATTTCATCTTCAACATCTATTGTCTCCCATATTTCTTCCAAAGCAGCAATTACAAAAGGAAAATCTTTAAAAAGCCTAATTACTAAAATATATTGTTCTGTAGCTCTCATCATTATTTGCTTAGTCGTTTGGAGATGAACTATTTGATTATGAAATAAAAGAAATCTTCGAGTGATTCTTTCCAATATTCCTATTGTATTTCTTGGTTCTCTAATCCTTTTTAAGGCCTTAATAGCTTGGATATCGTTATATGATAAAGCTCCATCCATATCTTTAACTGAAAACATAAGACTAAAACGTTAGCTAAAACCCAGAAACATAATAACTAAAACATAAATACTTACATTGGCGGTTGTATTCGGAGCTTGAGCGTGTGTATCAATGAGAATTTCATGTAAATGGATCGTTGCTCTGATACCAACTGTAATGACCCAACTATTTTTAAGACTTAGATCATTAAACCTACTAGACATAACTACTACTTTGAAGAGAACATACATGAGAAAAATTCATAACTTTATTGAAAACTTTAAAATGATATTTGTAATACATAAATGAGCTCGTTGTTTTAAAAATAAAACATAACTTTAAATAAAATTGTTTACAAAACTAAATGCGGAAAATACATAAAAGCGTAATTTAAAGAGACTAAAGAAAATAACGCCGTCCTCGAATCGACACGCAGCCCATCCACTCCATTCACCTCAACACACATGCTAAGCTTCCAAGAATCCTTCCACCTTTTTATCTATTTTCCTACATCAAACTAAAAGTAAAGGAGTGAGCCTAATGCCCAGCAAGGAAAACTACTAACAACATAAAACATATACATAAATTATATCATAACCACATATACTATAAACATATGTCATATAATACTACAATGGCCATTATACTACTTGGGGCTTATTAACTAGGCAAGTCATATGCCCAATAGATTTGTGGGGCTTGCTAGCCAAGCAAGTCATATGCCCATAAATTATTGGGGCTTGATAGCTAGACAAGTCATATGCCCAAGGTCTATAAACATACTACACATAATGTTAACATACAACATAAGATAACATAACATATAACATAATATATCATACAAACATACAAGATCTATCCTATTTCCTTACTAAAACCGGGATATTTGAGAACAAATGCGGGACTTGGAACACTCCTAAAACCAACAATAAGAATGGTGAGAATTTCTAAAGAGTAGAGAATAAATGTGGGAACTAAACCTTCAAGAAGAAACTTACCAAGAAAGATCCTTAAGTTTCAAAAACCTAGTCAAAAACCAATATCAAATGTTAGGATCTGAATAAAAGGAACTAAAGAAAAACTAAAGTAGTTTAAAGAACTGGACTTAGAGAATAGAAATACCTTAGTTAACCTTATGGATTGGTCTAACATCAATACCGAAATACAAAAATCCTCACTTCCCAAGTATTTTATAAAGCTTAAGAATGGTAAAGCTTTTTCCCAACCCAAGTGTTTATCACTCTATGGAATCACTAGCACCTTGGAGTCTCTGATCACAGCTTTAAGAGTGAGGGGAAGGGTTGGGTAATAGGTCTTATTTATAGAGGTAAGGAGTGAAACTGACCCCATTTTGATTTGAATAAAAATAATGAATATAATTGAAAAATATTTGAATATTCGTCAACAAGAGGCTGAAGACTCGGTCAAAATGTTTAAAGGTAGGTCTAAGTAGTTAAGGGTTAATTTTAAAATAAAAAATATATATTACTAAGGGTGATATATCGCCCCTATGTGGCGATATACTGGCTCTGCCCTAATCCTGAGCCTCCGTTCATACGTTCATGCATCGTCAACATGTTTTCTGTATCCTTCGTCAGGCGATATATCGTCTCCTAGCTGTGATATATCGGCATACGTGAATATTTTAAACACGTAATTGCACTTTTTCCGCATAATTTGAATGGGATAACTACTTTGACTGAGTCAAACTACGACCCTAACTGTTTCTGGTGAATACTAAAGCTTATAGTTCCTTATTTTATCATTAAAATACTTAATTCCTTAATAATCATGCTTATGACAAGTGTCGTATTCCTATTGGCTCTATCTAAACCTTAGGTTATAATAAATAATATAGCAAGGACCAGCAATATTAATCAAACCTTATGTTATAATTAATATTCTTAAACTATAGGTTAAACTTATAAAATCCATAACTGTTGCTAGGATTTTCCAACTAAGTCCCAGTTTGAACCAAAATCCACGAAATCTAAAATACTACAACTACTACTAACTAGCTAACTAAGTAAACATTCTGGGACTCTACACACTGCTTCTGTGAAGAGGCTGGTCGCAGCTTCGAATTGCTCAAGCCGCGACCCTTAAGGAATTCTTCAATTTTTGCAATTTTAAACCCGAAAATTCACCAATGTCTTTTAATCATTCCGGAATCCATCCTTTATTGAAAAGAACACCGAAACTTGGGTTTTTCTTCACTTTCTGAACCAATTTCCTTCAAGGATTCAAATCTTCCTTTTTATTCGCTAAAACTTAAAAACAAACAAACAAAAGAGTAACACTGCACTAAATGAAATAAAAACAACATAAAAGACTACCTAAGACACCACCTAACTGTGACATAAACTAGACTCAACAAATTCCTCAAAACTTAACCTTTACTCGCCCTCGAGTAAAGATTGACACTAAATTTAAAACATAACACACCAACATACAGTTAAGCCTCCATATTATTCACATCACATTGTCATCATTCATAAAATATCAACTGCATTTTACAACCAGAATTTCAATCCAATCACTCCAACAATTAACATGAATGCCTCAATTGGAAATTAGAATATGATTTGCAAATTACAAAATGAACAATTAGAACGCATCATACATGCCTCACTCATACCAAAAATCCACTAACCAATATTCAATATGCTTGCACACTTGCCTTTCTCCACTAATGTCAACAACACATGTTTTGGAATCAACAGGACTTTTAAGGTTCATAACATTTTGGCTTAGGTAACGGTAGTTGAAAATACATTTAAGCTTCATTATACCATAAGCACATCAAAAACCAATCAAACCAACCATCTTGCATTTAATAACCATCCCCCAATTCACCAACTTTCCAACAATTGAGAACTCACAAAACAATGCTCCAACATCGCTTTATTTTATTATTTATCACCTTTTTTTTCATTTTTGAATGAAATACAGAAATTAGTGATGTTTCAAGAACTTTTAAATTTTTCTCAATCATTAAAATACATCATTTATCCACATATCAACAATCTCACCCAATTACAATTCTTTCCCCAAAACTTATTTCTAAGCTTATGGCATAATTCAAAGGACAAGGGAAAATAATAATGGGTACATTTTTGGCTTAATAATGTGGTTAAACAATCAATCAAACAAGTTAAGGCACAAAGGGAAAACTAAGGATAAAATAATATCAGTAGGCTTGAAAGGCTTAAACGTTCCAACAAAATTGCCTATATCATTTCCAACACACATGTCATCAAGGATTTCGTCTCAAAAGACAAGAAATGCAAGTTCTATCCTATTTTACAATCTATTCCTCATACCCAAGTAAAATATGTATAACATACGCTAATTACTCACATTTACCCAACATATTAAAATTTCCAAGAAGCATTAAAATTAATCTAAAGAGTGATCAAACCAAGCACACGGTTATTCACACAATCTCTATTTCATAAGTGATGACAAAGGACATTATTAAAGAAATTTCATCGGCTTAACTTTTCAACACTAAAGACAAAACTAAAATAAAAACATTAAACTAAAAGGAAAACAAAAACGAAGCAAAAGCAATAAGCCTCTCCCCCAAACTATAATTTCACATTGTCCCTAATGTGACTTGAAAACCAAGGAGAGAAAACTTACCTCAAGAGACACGCCACATCAGTATGGCAGTGGCGGAGGTGGTGGGTTGTAAGGCATGTATGGTGGTGGATACATAAAGGTATTTTGATCGGCCTCACTCATCAACCACTGTTTGACTAGAGCATTTAGGGCATCCACATGTTGAGTTTCATACTCACTGCATTGCTCCATATATTGATTGAAATGTTTATTTTGAGCATGATGTGATTGGATCATATACTGATTTTGTTGAATGATGTAATCTAGTCGATTATTCGTGCCCTGAGTATGGTAATCAATTGGACCCCCAATAGCCAAAAAGGACGCACTACCACTGGGTCCTGCATCATCAGTTGCATTTGTACCAACAGGATCGATCTCCTCATCTTCTCCTCCTCGTGGACTTTTGGGGGCTTGGCCAGGTTGTGGAGGCTAAAGAGAGGCCGGAGGAAAACCATGAACCATAGACAGAGTGATAGGTTTCATGGGCTTCCATATTATGTCTCCATCAAACACTGGCACTTCATAAGTCTCACACAACTGAGTTATAAACGTGCCATGCGCCAAGCCACCAATGGTATTGAATTTACTGATGTTACGAATGCCATTCCTGATTATTTGTCCCCACATCTACTATTTTGCCCATCATGATAGCATAAACCAAGATGCATCGGTCCCAATCAATAGAAGATACATGATGCTGGGCAACAGACGAGCACTCACAAAATAAGCCGAAGCACGGGCGATGCGATTCAACTGTCAGGGAAACAAATGCTTTGGCTCACCACCATGATAATGAAATCAAGCCCCTGACATGCTCAATGTTTCTGCCACCTTAACATAATTGACCTTGCTAAAATGATCTAACTGCCAGTGTTCATCTTTAGTGGCTGGAATAGTAGGAAGATGAAACAAAGTATTAAACGAGGTAATGTTGGATGGCACTTCCTTGCCTCGAACAAAAACTTTTTTCTCATCATCTTGACTAGGGAAATTTGCATAAAACTCATACAGTTAAGAGTAATTAGCATTATCCACTTGCATTTGCTTACAAACTATGCCCCAATTTCTACGAGTAATTTCAGCTCTGATTAACTCATAGAGGGATTCATTTGGGTATGGTTCCAATTGATACTCCATCCCCCTTTTCGGAACAACAGATTTCCAATTGATTTTTTAAAACAACTCCGCAACCTCCTTTGTTTTGAATTTTGCTGTGTTAAAACCAGTGGGTGGTGGTGGTGTTTGTTGGGCTCGAGATGAGGATGTTTTCTTTGAAGAAGCACCCCTTGGAGGATTTCTTTTAGGACCCATCGCACAAGTACAAAAACGATAACTATCTCCAAATTTTCTGAGAGAAATTGGGCAGAACTACCCCTTGTTTTCTCACTTCCCCCAAAATCAAAAAAACAAGAACAGAGTCGATAACCACATTAACAATTCGCTTTGTGCACAAATCCATCAAAGGGCTCCACAACAATTTATCCAAGAACTACCAACTTAGTATTGAAAATTCAAAGAAAATGGATAAATTGTACTTACTTGAGTGAGAAACCCCTGTTTGTGAACTCGTCTCCTTCCTTTGATAACAATATTTTCATAAATCCATGGTATTTGATAGGAATTTTCTGAAATAGGGCTTTATGAAGAAGAAATTTTTTGTTTTAGGTCAATTGAAGGAGATAAGAGATGAGAAATGGTTGGGGAATGGTGTTTTAATGAGAAAACAAATGGGTTATGGAGGATGAGAATGGGGAAGTCGGAGGTATGGGGATGATGAAAAATAGAAATGTGGGGAAAATTGAAAAAAATAGGGTTTTTCTATTTTTTATAGAATCTGTCGCGACCCAGTGCAATGACGCACCCACTCTAGTGTCGCGACCCGCCTCCTTTTTCTGAGAATTTTAGCTTCAAGGTTCGCGGCCCTTCCTAGCCAGTGCCATGGCCCGCCTACTCCCTTGATAGAATCCCTGTGCCTCTGTAAGGGGCCTTTCCGCGGCCCAATAAGGCTGTGCCGCGATCCTTAAGAAATTTTTTTTTTCATTTTTTTCACACTTTCCACGATTCCATATGTACAATAATAAACCAAATATTCATAATTTACAAGTGCAAAAATTAAACTTAAAATTTTGTTCCAACTAGACCAAAAAGTAAAGAAAGCAATAAAAATATATGGGATGCCTCCCATGAGCATTGTCGTTAACGTCATTTAGTCGGACGCTAAACTCCTCTTCAAAAGGGCTTCAAGAGGCTTATTGACTTTGTTTGATCAAATGCACTGCCCAAGTATGGCTTCAACCTTTGCCCGTTCACCATAAAAGGATCTCCATTATTTCCTTGCACTTCCCCTGAGCCATATGGAAACACTCTCACAACAGTAAAAGGACATGACCACCTTGACTTCAATTTTCCAAGAAATAATCTCAACCTTGAATTAAAAAGAAGTACCTGCTGCCCAGGTTGAAACTCTTTTCTAACTAGGTTCTTGTCATGCCAAGCTTGTGTGTGCTCCTTATAGATTTTTGCATTTTCGTATCCCTCATTAAGAAATTCATCAAGCTCATTCAGTTGCAAAATTCCATTCTCACTAGCAGCATTCCAATCAAAGTTTAACTTTTTCATTGCCCAGTATGCCCTGTGCTCTAACTCAACTAGAAGATGACAAGCTTTTCCAAAAACTAAATGATATGGAGACATACCTGTTGGTGTTTTAAATGCAGTTCTGTAAGCCCATAGTGCATCATCCAACTTCTTTGATCAATTTTTCCGTGAACTATCCACAGTCTTCTCAAGGACACTTTTCACCTCCCTGTTTGAAATTTCATCTTGGCCATTTGATTGGGGATGATATGGAAATGCAATGTGGTGGTATACATCATAGTGAGCTAGAAGTGCATCAAGTTGTTTGTTGACAAAATGACTCCATTCATCGCTAATGAGAGCTTGAGGTGTACCAAAATAAGTGAAAATATGTTTATGTAGAAAGTTCAACACAGTTTTACCGTCATTGGTCTTCGTAGCAGTAGCTTCCACCCATTTTGACACATAATCAACTGCTAACAGGATATACTCATTATTGTAAGATGGTGGAAATGGACCCATGAAGTCAATGCCCCAAACATAAAAAAGCTCAACTTCCAAAATCACATTGAGGGGCATCTCATTTCGCCTTGAGATATTACCAGTGCGCTGACACTAATCACAAGCCTTCACAAACGAATTAGCATCTTTAAATAAGGTTGGCCAATAGAAACCACTCTACAATACCTTAGTTGTTATTCTTGTGGCTCCAAAATGCCCACCATATTGTAAATTGTGGCAATGGGCAAGAATATAATGCATCTCATCCTCAGGTACACAACGGGGAATGACTTGGTCAACACAATGCCTATAGAGAATAGACTCTTCCCAATAGTAATGCTTCACCTCATAGTAAAATTTCTTCAACTGTTTCCTCGTTAGTTCAGGAGGTACAATCTTTGCAACAAGAAAATTCACAAAATCAACAAACCAAGGCACAACAAAATTTTCACTCACCCCAAATAACTGTTCATCTGGAAAGAAATCATTAATCTGCACAGCTTTCTCATTCTGACTCTCTTCTACTTCAATTCTTGACAAGTGATCATCTACCAGGTTTTCAGTACCCTTTTTGTCACGAATCTCCATATCAAACTCTTGTAGCAATAGAACCCATCTGATGAAGCGAGGCTTTGCATCCTTCTTTGTAATCAAATACTTGATAGTAGAGTGATTAGTGTACACAATCACCTTGTTACCAATTAGATACGATATGAACTTATCAAAAGCAAATACTATGGCTAGCAACTCTTTTTCTGTTGTGGCATAATTCAACTGAGCATCGTTAAGAGTTCTATTAGCATAGTAAATAGACCGAAATACCTTGTCAAAACACTGCCCCAAAATCGTGCCAACCGCATAATCACTAGCATCACACATTAATTCGAACAATAAATCCCAATTTGGAGCCACCACAATAGGTCTAGATGTCAGCTTCTCCTTCAGCACTTTAAAAGCATGCAAGCACTCTTCGTTAAAATCAAAGGCAATACAATTCATCAACAAAGTAGAAAGAGGCTTTGAAATCTTCGAAAAGTCCTTAATGAATCTTCGATAAAACCCAGCATGTCCTAGAAAACTTCTAATTCCCTTGACTGACATGGGCGGTGGAAGATTTTCATTGTAGAGATTTTTTCTCGATCCACTTCAATACCTTTACAAGATACTTTGTGCCCAAGTACTATGCCTTCTTTTACCATAAAATGGCATTTTTCCCAATTTAACACAAGATTTTCTTTTTCACAACGGTTCAATACATTCTCCAAGTTACCCATACACATATCAAACGAAGAGCCAAAAACAAAAAAATCATCCATGAAAATCTCAATGCTCCTTTCCACCATATCCAAAAAGATAGCCATCATGCACCGTTGAAATGTTGCTGGTGCATTACATAGTCCGAATGACATTCTCCTGAAAGCAAATGTGCCATAGGGACATGTAAATGTTGTTTTCTCTTGGTCCTCTAGTGCAATGGCAATTTGATGATACCCTGAGTAACCATCTAAAAAGGAATAATACTCATTACCAGCTAACCTATCCAACATTTGATCAATAAAGGGAAGTGGGAAGTGATTTTTTCATGTTGCCTTATTTAACTTTCGATAGTCAATACAAATGCACCATTCGTTCACTGTTCGAGTTGGAATTAGCTCGTTATTTTCATTTTTTACTACTGTAATTCCACCCTTCTTTGGAACCACATGTACTCGACTCACCCAAGATCAGAAATTGGGTAGATCACCTCGACGTCCAACCATTTAAGGATCTGCTCAAGTAAAACCTCCTTCATAGCTGGATTGAGTCTTCTCTAAGCCTCTATAGATGGCTTGCTATCTTCCTCCAATAAAATTTTATGCATTACTGTTGAAGGACTTATTCCTCTAATATCTGTCAATGTCCACCCAATGGCCAATTTATGAACTCGTAAAACCCTCAACAATTTCTCCAATTCAGTTTTTGAGAGGTCAACTAAAACAATTACAGGTAAAGTATCCTTCTCACCCAAGTATTCATAACACAAATGATCTGGAAGAGCCTTTAATTCCAATTGTGGTAGCTGCTGAATAGATGTCAATGGTCATTCGGGTCCCTCCGCCAACTCTTCAAACTTCTTCATGTACAGTTGGTAAGAGTTAATCCAATTTACATATTCTCTCATCTCGACATCATCATCATCTTCCTCACCACCTATCAACACCACCTCTAAGGCATCACGACTACCCTTCTTTTCGAGACTGCTTTATCTATCACGTCCACACTATAGCATTTGTCACTAGCCCTCGGATATGTCATTGCCTTGAAGACGTTGAATAACACCTCATCTCCTTGAAGTCGAAGCTTCAATTCACCCTTCTGAACATCAATGAGAGCTTGGCATGTGGCTAGGAATGGTCTTCCAAGAATTATAGGCACGTGTGCATCCTCCTCCATATTAAGAACAATAAAATCAGCAGGAAAAATAAACTTATCCACCTTCACAAGAACATCTTCAATGATACCACATGGATGCTTCACCGATCGATCTGCCAACTGTAGAGTAACTGTTGTTGGTCTTGCTTCACCCAAACTAAGTCTTCTTAACACAGATAAGGGCATTAAATTAATACTCGCCCCCAAATCATACAAGGTATGCTTACACTCAAATTTTCCAATTGTGCAAGGTATAGTAAAGCTCCCTGGATCTCTCAAATTTTGGGGCAGCTTCCTTTGCAATATTTCACTACATTCTTCAGTGAGCGCCACAATTTCATAGTCTTCCATCTTTCTTTTCTTAGACAGAATCTCTTTCATGAACTTTACATAACTGGGCATCTGCTCCAAAGCCTCAGGAAAAGGAATATTGATGTGAAGCTTTTTGAACACCTCTAAAAACTTAGAAAATTGTTTATCAAGAGTAGTTTTTCTAAGCCTCTGAGGATATGGAACTCGGGCTGGCTGGTCAACAACAACTAGAGGAATTTTCTCTGTGCTCTTGTGATCTTCAGTAACCCCTTGCTCAACTATATTAGACTTCTCATCCAAATCTTCATTCTGAACCACTGATTATTGTACACTGGACTGCTCAACTTGTTTACCACTCCTTAGAGTAATTGCATGACATTGCTCCTTCGGATTAACTTCAGTGTTGCTAGGCAAGTTTCCCTAAGGTCTATTATTCAGCATATTGGTCAACTGTCCCACTTGTGTTTCAAGATTTCTGATAGAGGATCTGGTCTCAGTCATGAACTGAGTTTGAGTGTTGGTAAGAGTCAATAACGCAGCTTGTAATTCATTAGGCATGTCTGTTGGAGCTTGTGACCTAGGCTGTTGTGATGAAGAGGCTTGATTCATTGGTTGTTGTTGAGGCATATTTTGCTGATACTGACCCTGAAACTGAGGTTGCTGGCCCTGATTGTTTTTCCAAGAAAAATTGGGGTGATTTCTCCACCTAACATTGTAAGTGTTGGAGAATGGATTGTTGAATGGCCTCTAAAAATTTCGCACAGCTTGAACCTGAGCTTAATTCACAGGAATGTTATTATTACTAGCAGGGCACTAATAAAAAGAGGGAGAACCACCACAAATTTCACACCTAGCCGCCATCTTAATTGCATTATCAGACACAGTATTTTGCTGCAATTGTTTTGTCAATGAGGCTACTTGTGCTGTAAGAGCAGTGATTGTGTCAAGTTCATGTACCCCAGCTACCTTTCTAACCCCAAATGACCTCTCATCAGACCAGTGATGATTGTTTGTGGCCATGTCCTCTAGCAATTCATAAGCTTCATTGGCACTCTGCAGCATCAATAATTGTTCTCGTTGTACAACATAGCCCGTTGTAAAAATTGTGGACCAACATCCACTTTTGTATACCATGATGGGGACATTTTCTCAATAGCTCCTTGAACCTTTCCCAAAAGTCATACAAAGATTCACCATCCAGCTGATAAAAATTATTAATCTCCCCTCTCAATTTAGCAGCTTTTGATGGAGGAAAGAACTTGGCAAGGAATTTCTGAGATAAATCCTCCCAAGTATTTATCGAATTGGATTGAAGGGAGTTCAACCAAATCTTAGCTCTTTCCCACAGTGAAAATAGGAATAGCCTCAACCTAATTGCATCGTCGCTCACACCATTATATTTAATGGTATCACACAACTCCATGAAATTCATCAAATGCATATGTGGGTCTTCAGAAGGCAAACCACCAACTTGGACAGTGGACTGCACTATTTGCAGGATCGCTGGCTTAATCTCAAAACTATTGGCCTCAATAGCTGGCGGTCTTATATAGTTTTGTACTCCCGTAACAGTGTGCAGTACATAGTCTCTCAACCTCCTTGCAGTAGGATTTTGAGCCTGCCTTAAACAACCTCGGGAACCTCATTATTCTTATCATTATATGCCATCTCCATAGTCTGACAAGCCAACCTCTTGTTTCTTCTGTTTTGTTTGCAAACCTTCTCAATTTCAGGATTAATAGGAGCAAGACTATCTGCTTCTCTTCTGCTACGCACATAACCAAACTACCTGAATTTGACAAAGAAACACAACTAAAATAGGTTAGAAACAATACAAAGAACAACCAAATTAGAAATAAAATTAATTAGACTAATATTGATAGTTTTCAGTCCCCGGCAACAGCGCCAAAATCTTGTTGTGAAATTTATTGCTACGCAAGTGCACATATCACAAATTAGTAATAATCTTGGTAAAACCAAGTATCATCCTCAAGGACTGAATCACCAATTACCAATTAATTAATCTTTTTGTTTCTATTTGGTCAATTAAACTTTGATTCTTGTAACAAGGCAGAAGAAAATATAAATTGCAAAAAAAATAATTAAGAACTCAATAAAAACAATATGTAAGAGAAAAACTTTGAATTTAATTAATGAGAGAGTAATTAGGGCATTTAATCTCTTTAACTATCCTCCCTATTAATCCCTAATACAAGTTACCAATTTATTCTTCTTTCTTCCTATTTCAATTAATGAGTTGACAAAAGCAGCTTATAATCATGTTATGAATTATAAACTCAACCTAAGTGAAAATTTCCTATATTTCTATGGTAAATTTAATCACAAAGACAACATTAATCAAAACAACTCAAAAGAGCGTTACACAATCAATCTAGATACTCTCGTTCCAAATTAAATTGCATCCTAAACAACCAAAGCGAATTCAAATCACACTTCTCAGATTTTGATTCAAAACAATAGACGTAATGACTATAGATGGCCAATCAATAATCAATCAACAAGCATAGATTGCAAGGAATTGAAAAGAAGATGAAGAAGAAATGATAAATTGTATTAGTTCATAATATGGATTCAAGTGATTCAATTATCAGCCCTAAACATAAAATTAGTTCATAACTTTCATTCTAAACACAGAAATTCAAGTACATAAAAAATAGATGAATGACAAACAATTGCGGAAGTCTCCAAAGGTGTTCTTCAAAAAATTTTGCCACCCAAAAACTATCTCCTATTTCTTTTCGAAACTAGGTTTATAACCAAAATTTTTTTTCTTTCTGAAGGACTTGGGTCGTGGCCCAGCTATTCAAGCGCCACGGCCCGTGTTCCAAAAACTGCATTTTTTCATTGAGGCGAGTCGCGACGCAACTGTCCACCTGTCGCGGCCCGTTTCTTTGTTTCTTGGAGATTTTCTCTTCCAAGCCGTGGCCCTCCTAAACCATGCTGCGGCCCGTGTCCTGACTCTGAAGTACTGCTTCTGTGAAGAGGCTAGTCGCAGCTCCAAATAGCTCAAGCCACGGACCTTAAGGAATTCTTCAATTTTTGCAATTTTAAACCCAAAAATTCACCAATGCCTTCAAATCATGCCGGAATCCATTCTTTATTGAAAACAACACTGAAACTTGGGTTTTAATTCTCGTTTTGAACCAATTTCCTCCAAGTATTCAAATCTTCCTTTTTATTCGCTAAAACTGAAAAACAAACAAACAAAGGCGTAAAACTGCACTAAATGAAATAAAAACAACATAAAAGACTACCTAAAACACCACCTAACCATGACATAAACTAGACTCAACAACACTCCTTTTTTTATGGACCAAGAGGAAGGCTTCTTGGCCAAATGGTGAGCTCGATTGGCAAAGGGGGAAGCGAGTGAGGTGACCGCAGTTGAGGATGGAGGTGAAGTGGAGAAGGGTTAGGATGTCGAGTCTACCCCTACACTGAAGGAGTAATTAATTTTATGTCCTTATTACAAGGGTTGTATCCCTTTTTTTTTTTTTTTTTGACATGTACATATTAAAATTCTGTTGGGCTTAGACAATTTATAGCTCAAACTGGTAGGCTATTTCATTATCTTTTATTTGTTTAATTATTTTCCAAACTTTCCAACATGTTATGCACCATGTTTACTTGTCAAAGCATTTTGCGCATTTATTATGTGGCTTTTGACTTGTTTATTCATATAAATAGATTTTAAGCTTATCTCAAATTTCCATATAATCATACATGGTTTTTTTTTTTTTCTCTTGGTTCGATCTCATTTTTAATCAAGGTTGCTTTCCACTTGCACCATGTATCTTCTCTTTTACAAAATACTTGATGGTCTGTAGAGATATTTTCCTAGTTGTATCTTGTTTAGTAATGATTCTTATCCTTATCTACGATGATGGTTTCGTGGTTGAAATCGTATGTTGTAAAAAAAAATGGACTAGGCTCGTGTATAATTGAGTTCGTGCTTGGTTTATTATCCTTGCACTAGTTATTTTTATTTTATGGTATAAAACTTATGCCCCCTTAAAATCCTATGTTTGTAAAATCTTATGTTATTGAATACTCGAGAGCAAGCAAAAAGTGAAAATAATGAAAATGAATAATATTTTATTAATAAAAGGCCTTGTTAAAACCTTCAAGATCAAACCCTGTCGAAAAACCTCAAGAAGGAAAAAGAGTGCATGTGGGAAAGTACAAGCTTAATTACAACAAAATAAACATCATTTCATGATTTATTGATAATATGGTCGTAGATATTCAACATTCCAAGCTCGTGGGATCAATTCTCCATTTAGTCGAGCTAGTTTATAGTCTTCTGGTCGAATGATGGATTTAATTTGGTAAGGTCCTTTTCAATTAGGTTGAGCACGCTTGCTAATGTATCTCTTGTGGCCAAAAATACTCTTCTGCGTACCAAGTCTCTCAATCCAAAGCTTTTGTCTCAAACCCTCTTGTTAAAGTATCTTGTGGCGTGTTGTTGATACGCGACATTCTTAATTTTGTCTCACCTTTCCTCAATAAGATCTAATGATTCCTAGAGCTGGGATTGGTTTGAATCTTGTGTATACTCCTCGCGTCTTAGTGTTGGAACCTCGACCTCTATTGGCAACATGTCCTCACAACCATAAGCTAACGAGAAGGGCATGTGTCCAGTCAAATTTTGAGCTATCGTTTGATAAGCCCATAGCACGTGTGGTGATTATTCTGGCCATCATCCATTTTCCTTATCAAGATGTTTCTTTATCAAACTCTTCGGAGTCTTGTTTACTACTTTGACCTGACCATTTGCCTGCAGATGAGCTACTGAGGAGAATTTTTTTACTATCCCCTTCCTTTCATAGAACTGAGTTAACAGTTCGTTGTCAAATTAGGTTCCATTATCCGAAACTATCTTCCTTGGTACCCCATATTGACATATTATGTTTCTTACCACGAAACCAAGGAATTTTTGTTTAAATGATAGTGGCTAGAGGTTCAACCTCAGTCCATTTGGTAAATTAGTCCACTACCACAATTGTGTACTTAACTCCACCTTTTCCCATTGGTAATGATCGTCTGAGGTATATCCCCCACACTGGGAATGGCCATGGGGAGTTGATTATAGTGAGCTCGGTTGGTGGAGCTTAGGGTATCATTGTGAACCGTTGACACTTGTCTCATTGTTTTACATACTAGAATGTGTCCGCTTTTAGTGTAGGCCAAAAATACCCTTGCCTTATTACTTTTTTAGAGAGGCTATGCCCCCAAAGTGATCTCTGCAGATCCCTTCATGAATTTCTTCAAGGATTATTTTTGCTTCAAGCGGAGTTACACATCGCAATATAGGCATCGAATATCCCCTTCGATGTAGCTTTCCTTCCAAGATAGTATATCCTGGTATTTGATACATCAGCTTTCGAGCTTTATTCCTGTCATCTGGGAGATTGTTGGTTTGGAGATAGTCAATTATAGGTATCATCCATGTTCGATGTGCGTCAATCATGTCAACCACATTTTTTTCCAACTAAAAATAAGAACGGTTAAGCAAATGTATAATTCAGAAAGAAACGAAGAACTGAAATTTTTTACGTGGTTCGATAGTTAAATGTATTGTAATGACCCACTAATCTAGACTATTTGGACCATTAACGAAACTATACATAAAACTTACATTTTTTGCGGAAATACCATAATTTTATTGAGTAACTTGTAAAATAAGAGTTACTTACAAATAAATAGAATACTAAGAAGGATATGGGATCCCATTGTCTTTAAAAACAAAACATGATTTAAAATAAAAGACATTTCATAAATAATGCGGAAAATACATGTAAAAACCATAAAAAGGTAAAATGAGACTACATCCTCGAATCGAATAACGCTCGGCCCCTTGACTCCATTCACCATCGATACACATCCTCTAAGCGTCACGAATCTTACCACCTCTAAAGCTATTTTCCTGCACATAAAACAAAAAGGAATGAGCCTAATGCCCAGCAAGGAAAATCTAACACATAGTCATAAACATACACTTCATAATAAACGTAAAGACATATCATAAAACTTAATACATACACTTATTATAATGGCCATTATTACTTGGGGTCCCATAGACTAAACAAGCTTATCCCCATGAGATTAGTGGGGTCCTACTAGCTAAGTAGGCATATGCCCATAATCTTTTTGGGGTCTTGTTAGTCAAATAGGGCATAAGCCCAAGCCTACAAACATACACATTCATAACATATTCATAACATATCATATTTCATAACATAACACATAAGATAACATAAGCAATGAACATATAGATTCTATCCTATTTTCCTTACCAAAGTTACCGGGATATGATGGACTGAGTTGGGACTTTTGGAACACTCCTAAAACCATATGAGAAAGAGTGAGTCTAAAGAAGGAAAAGAGATGAAAAGGAATGGGAAGACTAAACCATTGAAAAATATGCTTACCACAACTTATGTGCTTAAGAACTTGGATTCCCTAACCAAAATAAGAATGAGGTTAGGAAACTGAGTAGAAGACTAAGAGAAGGGAAACATAACATAAATCAAATGAACTAGAGTTTTGGGTTTACCTCAAAGACTTGCAAGACCAATCTATACCACAACCAAAATACTATAGAATCTCACTTCCCAAAGTGTTTGCTAAGCTTATGATGTTTAAGCTTATGATTTCCCAAACCCAGGTGTTTAACTCTCACACTCTCCTAGCACTTGCAGCTTCTGAACTTAGAGTAAAAGGTGAATAATGGCTGGGTACTAGGTCCTATTTATAGAGTTTGGGAATGAAAGTATCTTGATTTTACTTGAATAAAAATAATGGCTTTTTAGGTGAAAATCATTTGAATAATCGTTTAGCAGAGGCTGAAGACTCGTTCAAAAGATGCTGGACTGTTGAAGGAGTTTGAATGGCTGAAAGGAAATGAATTCAAAAGCGTTTGAAAACATACTGGAGGAGGCGATATATCGCCCCCTATAGGCGATATATCGCCTGGACCATTGTTCCCGAGGCGACCGTGCATCGATTCGTGTTTTCCGTATCTACGTGCTGCGATATATCGCCCCCTATAGCTGCGATATATCGGCACATGCTGAATATTTAAACACGAAATTACACATTTTTAGCTAAGTTTGAATGGAGTAAACAGCCTTGAATAAGCCCTCAACGTATTCAAAGCTGCTGACTGACCCTATAACATTCAAACTTTACTCCTTATTAAATTTAATCCTCAAAAATACTTAATTCTTAATCACCATTCATAACATGTGCTTAAAATCCTATTGGTTGATATCTAAACCTTATAGTATAATAAATATAATCCTTAATATCAGTCACATTAATCAAACCTTAGGTTATACTTAATATTCTTAAACTATAGATTAAACTTAGAAAATCTATAAGTACTACTATGAGTGTCCAAATAATTCACAGTCTGAACCAAAAATCCACAGTTACAAAGATAATGTTATAAATACTATCATACTATTATCTATCTTAGCTAAGTAAAGTTCTTGGACTCTACATGTATCTAGTCCACGAGTCACTTTTATTTATCCGTTTGTGTTAAAGCTTTCAGAGCAATTTCATAGAGTTTTTATACAAAATAATTGAATGTGTCCTCTAAAGACCGTCCTCCAGACTATTTACAGGCTTGGTACACCAAAATATCATCCCTTAATTTTAGAGAAGTTACAATGTATCAGTTTTGAATTTGAAATAAAAATTTGTACATTAAACTACAATTAATTGCATTAATTATAAATAAATATCCCTAAATAATAGGGTTGATTACACGATTTAAATTAAATCCCCGTGATTGTAGGGATTTTACAACTGCATCCACGCTTTTGAGCCTACTTCATGTATCGAGCTCAGCGTTACTCCAATGTAAACTGTCACGATTCCGAGACTACCCTTCGATAGAAGCCTTTGCCCTCGAGCTCACCTTACAAGCTCGGGTACGAATGATGTGGCGCCTTAACGCGACTGAATATTAGCGCAATTAGTCATGTCGACTACCCTTTACATATTTAATCTTCACACCTATGAGCTTACGTTTCAAGGATGCTTTTCATATCTTCAAATTTTAGGTGTAACACAACCCTAAACTACTAAAACATGATCTAAATTACATACATTAAAACGAGCCTAAAACTCACCCATCACCCTCTCATTTGACTTTAATGTTTGTGTTTTCATTGTATTTGATTCATTGAAAACACCATGCACGCAATTGTGATCACCTAGATATTTGTTATTTAGAGAATAAGGTCTACTTTTAGTCTCATTACGTTTCTAGAATTTTCTTGATTATTACTTGAGGTGAATCCAAGAAAACACACAATTAGAAAGAGAATATATTCTATCTTTCACTCATTTGAGCTTTTCAAGCATGCATATTTTTGTTTTGCCTATAGTCACCCCATTGTGAGTTTATAAGATGACATTTTCTTTGCTGAGCCACAATTTTAATATTAGCCTTTAATTGATTTTTCCTTATACATCCTTCACATCATAAACTAAAATGTAATTCTAATAACTTTTGTGATGAATATTGGCAATGAATGAAGAAAAAGAAATGAAAAGTCAATTATTAGTGGTGTTTCATTTTATTCTTCGAGAAAAGAAATTATATGTGAATAAAGGAACAACGAAGAAGAAGAGAAGATAATGAAAAACAAAAAAGTTTTGAAAAAATCAGTGGAAAAAAGAAGTAACAAAAGGTTTTGGAGATATTTAAAAAAATCATCAAAGGAAATAAATGTTTAATCAATTGCTAAAATAATGTACGTGTTTATAGTGTGAAATTGAACCAAAATGTATCTATTTCGTCGTACATTTACCTAAGCTATGCATTACAAGTTAAGTAAAATCATATTTATCATTTATTGTGTGTGGATTACATTAGTGGAGAATGATACAAAAAGTCGGCATAAGAAATAAAATTGATTTTGTTTCAGACAAGTTACTTTTGAAACCATGAATATATAAAATGATCCAAGTATGAGTAGCTAGGTGAGATCTTATGTGCGCACACACTCAAAGTGCATTGAATATGAGGTAATGTTAATGTTTGTGTTGAAATTCTAACTTTTAAGATATCCCAAATATTTTAAGAGATATTTAATATAAAAAAAAAAAGATGCTTTCAACTATAAAGTAACCCTAGTAGCTGCCAAGACTTCTCACTAAACCTTTGGTTTTCTCTCAGTTGGAGAACAACGGTGCCAACTTGTCTGTCGATAGTGCTTCGGCTGAGAGGAGATTCCCATGTAGCAAGACTCTTTTGATTGAGATGCTTCATTCATTACTTTTGGCATTCTCCTTCACACTCAATAATCCTCTCCCTTTAGTTCATCTTGGGTGCTCCTCCTTTGGCTTTGGCTCTAATGGGAGGTCATTGTTGAGATTGGTTAAGTGTTTAACACAAGGTAGTGGAAAACACTTAACAATTTCACATAATGGTGATGTTAAATTTGACTTTTTGTTGTAGGCATTTAAAAAAATTTGGGGGTTTAAAGTCATACATTGAGGTATCTAAGGATGCCCAAATTATTTTTGAAAGTATTTGGAGGTGTTTAACTTAGATTTTGAACATGTGGGATGGACCCAAAGGCGACGCAACGCTTGGGCTTAAAGCCATTAAGAAACAGTAACAGGCTTCGTATCACCAGTCACTAGACGAGGTGTTACATGGCATGTTTGTACAAGTTTCTTACAATCACGTGTTTTTGGATCCAAAATTCAATTTAAATACTCTAATTCTATTGGTTAATACTTATGACACTACCTACACTATAAATAAGGGTTATTAGAGTTGAAAACTTTTATCACACTTTTCAACTATCTCTCTCTCTCTCTCTCTCTAGCTTTCTAAGAACACTTATTTTCTCCAAGAAACTCACCAAGAATTGCTTGACTTGTGTGAGTTTCAAAGGCTTGATTAATTCCACATCTCATTCCATTGTTGGGAAGCTTAAATCAACTTTGGGAAGGCTTGAAATAGAGATTTTTGATAGCGATATTCCTCGTGTATAAGCTTTGTGATGTTCCCCAAGTTTTAAGACTAAATTGTTCAATTTAAAAGTTGTATCTTTCTAAAACCCTAACTTTTTAAGATAGACTATTTTGATTTCATTTTTTAGTTTCCCACTATATTATGTGATTTTATCTTTGATAGTTCTTTGTGAGGATTACATTTATCTAGGAGGTGTAATTTCACTCTTCATTTTACTTCATTTTCTAGATTTTACTTTAATCTTTGAATTTTCAACATTTTCCTTCATACTATACATGTTATTCTTGATAAGTCTCTAGGGTTTGTATTATTGAGTTTGTTCTTATAATTCATTGTTGATTTAGAATGTGTAAGCCATAAATTTCCAACAGCCCTTGCATGTAGTGGCTTCCCGGTTTGGAATGTGACTTCGATAAGCTCTAGAACTGGTGTTCGGACCTTGCGATGGTGGGCTTTCATTTCGACTTTGGGGTGTTGCATGGGTGGCCTCAATGTGGGTTCGCTAGTCTCAATTTCACAGTGGTCTTCTAGGTGTTGTCGAAGTTGGGTCTCGGCTTGTTGATGGAATGCTATTGAGCCATGTTGAAGCTTTGTTTTGGATGGAAAGTTGTTGTTTTGGGTTTTTTTTAGTCTACTATTGTTTTCTAGTTGTTTGGTTATGTTTGAGTATTATTGTTTGTGTTGTTTCGGTAAATATGGTGTTTTATCACCTTGTCCTTCGAGAACCTTGGCCTTTGCCTGTTTTGTATGGTCGATCCTCTAGTTTAGTTTGCATTTCGGTGGTGTCGCTCATTCAGTTTAGAGGACAAATACTTTATTGCAAGATCTTTTAAGGGCATAACAGCTTTTATGTTTCTAGAAGGGGTTTATGATCTAGTCCTTTGATGGTTATTTCCGATTTCGTGTCTGTCTTTTATCAGGGTTTTTCTTTATTTGTGGATTGATTTGCTTTATTAATGTATTTGTCTTGGTTAGCCTTTATTATGTTCATCTCCTTTGCGAGATCTATGTGGATCCTTGAGTATTACCTGACCTGTAGGACTATGGTCTATTTTAACTAGATGATAAATATTCATTTCCCTTAAAAGAAATTATATACATATATATATTGAGCTATAACATTTCAATATTTTTTTTACTTTAACCTAACATTTATTATATATTTTTTTATATAATATATTGAAAAAATATTATTTCAACCCATATTTTTTTTCCCAAATAAGCGATCGGCTCCTGTATTTTGTTAAATGATAATTCGGACCCTGTGTTTCACAAAATAGATCGAAATAGTGCCCTAGATCCGATTTTTTTTTGTTTAAATATTTTTAATTATAAGATCAATTTTTGGGACGTTAGAGATAAAATGAGTTCTCAGTAGTGGAGAAGGTGGTCGAGGAGCTAAGAATGAAATATTATAGTTGAAAATATTTTGACTAAAATTGGGTCTAGGGTACTATTTCGATCTATTTTATAAAAATAGGATCTGAATTATCATTTAACAAAGCAAAGTAGCTAATCGCGTATTCGAGAAAAACACAGGAGCCACATTGGTATTTTCCCATGTATATTTATTGGAAAAAAATTCTTATATCAATTTTCATAATTTTGTTACAAAGAAACAATTACAATTTAAAATGATTGACCCAATCAAAACTCTATAGGATATGCATGTTATAGGATCTTTGTTAATTTTAATGTAATTTACATATTATCAAACAAACATGTAAATTCTTAGAACATACTCCTGTAAAATTGATATAAAACAGAGTAAAGTATAGAAACTTACATTTACGTAGTGGAACTGGAACAACTCCTTCCTTTAATCGCTCTAACCCTTGATTCCTTCCTGTAGCAGAGTACTATCAAGAGATTGAACTAGATTAGCAACACAGTCTTCCTCACCAATCCTTTGATCAACCTAGAACTAGTGTGGGCTGGTTCTCAACACATGAGACAGAGATCTAGAAGAGAAGAAGAAGAGAGTGAGTGGCCAAGAAAGGATTAGTTCATCGTGACTCCACTATAGACTCGAAGTTGAACTCTTGAATTCATCGAACGTATTTTCCAAACCACAAATACGCTATCCATTGTTATAGCCATTACACTCAGTCAATCCTCTATCGATAACTTACTAACGAGCTAGGTGCAAATTACTGTTTTACCCCTCATCAGTATTTTATCCTTAATTCCCAGTAAGTTTCTTATAAATGATATTTTTGTGAACTTAATCACAGAAATTAGATCTCAATAATTTAACATTTTGAACAACAAAATTAAGGAAATCATCTTTTCACTTCTCATACAGAAGTTATAGATTTCATATCTATGAATAATACTCCCATAGGGTAGACCGTAGGGTAAGTTGGTAACAAACAAGTCAAAAGATTTAAATAATATAGTTGGCAGAATATTATCACTCAGAATTAAGATCAACTTGACCTATGGTCAACGTTGTGACATTGATTAGATTCGATAACAACAATACTTATTTATCTATCAATAATCAATATCGGTCCTAGTCTGATGTAACCAATTACATTTGATCTTTTCTCCTTCTTCAATGCCTTGGACAAGATATGACACCCCGAATGTGTAAGTAGATAATATCGTAGATTTCCTAATTAGAGAAAAATCCAATGACTGGTCTAATCTTAGGTCTCATTCTTTTAAACATATAATTATAACCATTATCCATTGTGACCTAATCACTATAATTGTAACCATCCATATGTTTGGGATCTTATGAATGTTTGTGTGGACACCGAAATTCCACACCAATTAAAGACCACAACCCGTGTCCATTGCCCCTGGATGGTCACGGGAGAGTATGTTTCACACAAGTCTTCACCTCCATGCAAGTCCATCCTCTTGCATATCTTGGCCCAAGGCATTCACCCTCGCGCATATAGGAGCCTTGCGAGATCATGATAGCATCAAGGGTCTTGCTATGCGAGGCCAAGGGGTACGCTGAAGGGTCATGCGAGTGCGCATCGAGGGAGCTTATGGACCTCACACCGAGATGCAAGGCACCTGCGCCTATGCCACCGAGGAGCTAAGAGCCTCATAAGACCTCCTCCGCGCACGCCAGGGTCCTGAAGGCCTGAAGGTCTTGTTATGCGAGGCCCAACATGCCTAGACACAGAGTACATCCCCGCGCCCACATGCCGCATGAAGGAACAAAGGCCTCGCTAGGCCTCCTCAGTGCACGAGGCAAGTCATTCACTAAGGGCTCCTCACGCAACCCCGCCATCACTAGTAGAGACACTTGCTAGCCTATGCACTAAGCGTGTCTCACGGGCTACTGACCTCACTATGGTATTTGTATGCAAGGCCATGTTCCTTACTTTCCTCACGAACCCCCTGGGAGGAAGACCTCCAACATTGTGATGAGATGTGCCTCGCTATGCGAGGCGCTACATGCCTAGATGTTGAGATGTCGGGGTGCACATCAATCGCTAGGGACGGCCTCGCTATACGTGGCCTAATACATGTAAAAGGCACGCTTGATGAGAGGCACCTTGTTATGTGAGGCGTTGCATGCGAAGATGCCAAAATGTCGAGGGGCACCATGACTTTCTGCACCACTACTACCTATGCACCACACTGACAATGTACCCATGTTAGACAAATTCATTCACGATAATGTGATTGACACATTGAAAGAGATGCCTCAATTTTCTTTAGGGAAAGTGGGAGATTGTTGGGAATAATGCCCTTAAAGAAATTATAGTTGACAAATGTTTTAAATGAAATAAAAAATTGAACTGAATTATTATACACATATAGACTATGTCCGATATTATGTTGATAATATTAAGTAAATATCAGAAAATTCCAAAGTTTGTCTATGTGATCGTAATCTCATATTGGTATGAGAGGATCGAGATTAAGATAATAAACTTGAAACAGTTCGTAGTAAAATAAAGTTATGGAATCTTTAGATTAACTATTGCTAGTACAGTTTGCTAGTATTATGAATACAAGTGACCTAGATCCGGGTCACTAGTGTAGTAGGACACTTTAGTGGAGGTACTTTGCATGCTGAGAGTATGTAGAACTGGACCAGGTGTGATTTGTTAAAACTTGTTTAAACACTGTTTCATAGTATTAATCAAACATATCAAATGATGATCATATACACGATTATCTTAATCCTGAGGTTACTGTGAACTCCTATATATGTCATCTGATCCTTTGATTCATGCGTTAAGGTTTGTCAGAATGATCAGGTTAAGAACAATTGTCTTGGGGACTCAATGATATATATGGCTGCGGGCATAATTTAACAGATATGGAATGTATACCCTCTTATAGATTGAATAATGGTTCCCTATTGGGTTGACTTTCGAAACTGAAAAGGTTATGAGCGCTCATGTCGCAAACTTGTTGTGACACAACCTTCACTAGTAAAGTCAATGGTACACTAGGAACAAAATATAGTTAAAAGGATAAAACGGTAATTTTATTCCCTTTTAATTATGAACCATTAATAGAGGACTAACGTTGTATGTAATGATTATATTACTTGGCACGTTATTCTTTAATAAATTACTTTGTAAATATATGTTTATAATTATCAAGAGTTCATTCTCATATTTATTGGAGGTTGATATTATAGGTTCATAAGTCCCCAGGGTGGCTCTATCAACAATATATCAAGGCAAGAGTTGATACAAGGGTAAAACTGTAATTTAGAAATTTGAGAAGAATTTTATTCTTCGAGTCAAATATACAATTATATGATAATTGAGGTTGAATAATTAATTTGGAATTAATTATTAAATTTTTGAAAATATATTTATTTTTTTAAATATAGAAATTCGAAATATATATAAATAAATTAATTAATTTTGGAAATTAATTATTTTATTTGAGTGGGGGAAAATAAAATTAGTAAGTCAAAATAGTATTTTGATTTATTGAATTTTAAGAAGATGATGATAATGATGATCATCAATTTTGAATTTTGAATTTAAAATTTAAAATTTAAATTTTGAAATATAGTTGTGATATTTTCCTTAAAAAGATGATACCATATTTTCTCGGAAGGATTAATTTTAATTAAATAAATTAATAAAAGAAAAATGCAATATCCCTGAAAAGGGAATACCGCTACATGCATGACACAGTCTAGGGATTGTGCCATGTGTGTAAGACAGTGCATATAAAGTATCAATATTGTTTTTATTTTATTTATTTAATTAATTAATAATTTGAAAATAGATTTTTTCAAATTTGGTAAGTTAGATATTACCTAAATCAATTACTATAATCATTATTATATTATTATATTGCTATTGTTAGGAGGAATAATAAGGTAATATATAATCTCACATATATGTTATGTAATAAAAAAGAAAACAAGTAAGGATTCAGAAAAAGTTTTAGAATTTATCAGACAAGAAATTGTCATCTTCTTTTTTCTTTCTAACCTTTCTCAAGCCATAATCCAGGTTCTCATGTGTTGAGGTATATTTGTGATTTCTAAATTACAAGTCATTGTTCTCTACATACCCACACACATCTTGAGGTGTATAGAACACTCCGGAAGATCATGGTTTGAGTACTCAAAGGATTGGATAGGAAGATCGTTATATATACGAAAAGACTCAAGGACACTTGATAGGCTTCAAGAGGTAAATGTTTTTGTTCTTGAATATTTTGTATACATGTGCATATATATATATAAGTATGTGTATAATTATATATATGTTGCATGATTAATGATATTGCATATTAATGTTTCATGTCTGCATGTTTTCTTGAACATATAAACTGTTTATATGAGAGATACAAAAATTTTGTGTTATTAAAAACTAGGCTCACCACGCCATTTTCATTGTGTACTCTGATTGTTTTTCCAACAGTTAAGTGGATCCAATAGCAGGGCAAGGTGCAATTGTTTCGTTGTTACACTCAAAGGAGTTGCGTACAAGTGGTTCTAGAGGTTAAGGCCAAGAACTATCAGGTCATGGCAAAAGTTCTCTGGCGAAATCAAGCTTAAATCTGTTTACGTACTTTTATCTATTACTTTATGCATATATTATGAGATTAATTTAAATGGATGTCTAAGTAGTCTTTAATGAATGGCTGACATGATAAAACTGTTTGAAGATCTCGACCAGAAAGATTCAGTTGTGATTCTTATTCTCAATATTGATAACATTCTGATCATCAGGAATGATGTAGAGAAATTATCAATATAAAAGAAATGGTTAGCTAAACATTTCTATATATTAGATTTGGAAAAGTGAAGAATGTTTGATACATTCCAGTCTATAGATATTGAAAGAACAATATTTTGGCACTGTCTCAAGCCACTTATATAGAAGATGCTTAAATACTTTAGTTTACAAAATTCCAAGAAAGGCTTTTTTCCTTCCCGGTCAGGAAGATGTATTATCTAAATAATAATGTCAATTTATTATTTTACTAGAAAAAGACATGATACAGTATTCCTACAACTCAATGATGGGCTGTTTAATGTATCAAATGTTATGTCTTCGAATTAACATTTGTTAAATGGTGGGAATAGTCAGCAGTTGTCAATTCAATCATGGATTGCATCATTGAATAATTATAATGACTTAATTTTTTAGTATCTTGAATATAATGGAGATTATATGTGTGTGTGTATTTAGGCACTAACCTAAAATCCCAAAGGATGAACTGATTTTAAACCAGATAGAAATCTTCCAAGATCGCTATCAGAATCAGTTTCCATAAGTGTGGAGGAAACACATTAATCTGGAAATGTATTGGACATTTCAAAATTGTATGTTTCACCATAGATGCCAAAATGTAACAGCTACGAGCAGATAAATAGGTTATTTGATTTAGTTGAGTTCTTTGCCATTCTAGAAAAAGTTTTCAGACTTGAATAAACTACTAGTATCTCATTGCAAAAGTAATGGAGATATAACTATTCTAGAAGAACTAGAAATCATGCGAGGGTAAAGCACGTGAAATGAAGTATCATTTAATTCAAGATAATTTTACATGATTGATGTAATGATCTTGAAGATAGCTTCAAAACAGTTTCTTGCAAAACTGTTTACAATGACTTTATTAGACAAATTCGTTCAAGATAATGTGATTGACACATTGAGAGAGATGTCTCAATTTGCTATAGGGCTAGTGGGAGATTGTTGGGAATAATGTCCTTAAAGCAATTGTAGTATTTAAATGGAATAAATAATTGAATTGAATTATTATATATAGACTATGTCTGATATTATGTTGATAATATTAAGTAAATATCAGAAAATTCCAAAGTTTATCTATGTGATCTTAATCTTATATTTGTATGAGAGGATCGAGATTAAGATAATAAACTTAAAACAGCTCGTAGTAAAATAAAGTTATGGAATCTTTAGATTAATTACTGCTAGTACGATTCGCTAGTATTATGAATACAAGTGACCTAGATTAGAGTCACTAGTTTAGTAGGACACTTTAGTGAAGGTACTTTATATATAGTGATTATAGATTTGGACCAGATGTGATTTGTTAATACTTGTTTAAACACCATTTCATAGTATTAATCAAACACATCAAATGATAATCATATACACGAATATATGAATCCTGAGATTACTATGAACATGTATATATGTCATCTAATCCTTTGATTCACGCATTAAGGTTTGTTAGAATGATCAGGCTAAGAACAATTGTTTTGGGGACTCAATGATATATATATGGCTGGAGACATAGTTTAACACATATGGAATCTATACCTTCTTATAGATTGAATAATGGTTCCCTATTGGGTTGACTTTTGAAACTGAAAAAGTTATGAGTACTCACGTCGCAAACTTGTTGTGACACTACCTTTACTAGTAAAGTCAATGGCACACTAGGAACAAGATATAGTTAAAAGAGTAAAACGGTAATTTTATTCCCTTTTAATTATGAACCATTAATAGAAGACTAACATTGTATGTAATGATTATATCAATGAACATGTTATTCTTTAATAAAGTACTTTGTAAATATATATCTATAATTATCAAGAGTTCAATCTCATATTTATAGTGTAGTAATCAAGAGATTAATAAATATGATTATTTAATCAAAAAGCTTTGATTAATAATCTAATATTAATTGGAGCTTGATATTATAGGACCATAAGTCCCCAGGGTGGCTCTATCAACACTATATTAAGGTAAGAGTTGATACAAGAGTAAAACTGTAATTTGGAAATTTGAGAAGAATTTTATTCTTCGAGACAAATATACAATTATATGATAATTGAGGTTGAATAATTAATTTGGAATTAATTATTAAAGTTTCTAAAATATATTTATTTATTTAAATATAGAAATTCAAAATATATATAAATAAATAAATAAATTTTTGAAATTAATTATTTTATTTGAGTGGTAGAAAATAAAATTGGTAAGTCAAAATCATTTTTTGATTTATTAAATTTTAAAAAGATGATGATAATGATGATCATCAATTTTGAATTTTGAAATATAGTTGTGATATTTTCGTTAAAAAGACGATATCATATTTTGTGGGAATGATTGATTTTAATTAAATAAATAAAAAAATGCAATATCCCTGAAAAAAGAATATTGCTACACGCATGACACAGTCCAGGGATTGTGCCATGCATGTAAGAGAGTGTAGATAAAGTATCAGTATTGTTTTTTATTTTATTTGTTTAATTAATTAATAATTTGAAAATATATATTTTCAAATTTGGTAAGTTAGATATTACTTAAATCAATTCCTATCATCATTGTGATATTATTATTATTATATTACTATTATTATGAATAATAATAAGGTAATATATAATCTCTACATATATATTATGTAATAAAAAAGAAAACAAGGAAGTAAAGATTCAGAAAAAGTTTCAAAATTTGTCAGACAAGAAACTGTCATATTCTTTTTTCTTTCTAACATTTCTCGAGCCACAATCCAAGTTCTCATGTGTTGAGATATACTTGTGATTTTTAAATTACAAGCCCTTGTTCTCTATGTGCCTACACATATCTTGAGGTGTAAAGAACACTCCTGAAGATCGTGGTTTGAGAACTCAATGTGTTGGATAGGAAAATCGTTATATATACTAAAAAAACTCAAGGACACTTGATAGGCTTCAAGAGGTAAATGTTTCTGTTCTTGAATATTTTGTATACATGTGCATATATATATATAAGTATGTGTATAATTATATATATGTTGCATGATTAATGATATTGCATATTAATGTTTCCTATCTGGATATTTTCTTGAACATATAAACTGTTTATATGAGAGATGGAAAATTTTTGTGTTTTTAAAAACTGGGCCCACCACGCCATTTTCGTTGTGCACTCTGATTGTTTTTCCAACAGTTAAGTGGATCCAATAGTAGGGCAAGGTGCAATTGTTTCGTTGTTACACTCAAAGGAGTTGCGTACAAATGGTTCTAGAGGTTAAGGCCAAGAACTATCAGGTCATGGCAAAAGTTCTCTGGAGAAAATCTTCAGTTGCACCACTCGGTCCATGATTACGTTATGTCGAGTACCAACCTCGCTAACATAAAACAAGGAAAAAGTGAATGTTTGAAGAGCTATATCCATAGATTCAATATGAAAACAACTAAGGTGGGAAATTCAACTAAAGATGAGCTCAAGATGACTATCTCAACTGGAGTTCATCCAGGGGCAAGTTATGGGATAACATGCTAAAAGAGAGGTTACAGACTTATATGACTTTTTAGAAAGAGCATGAAAGTATACACGTGTGGAAGAGGGCTATGAGAACTTGCATGCTGGAGGAAGCAAACCTCCCTCCAATCCCCATTCTACCAATATGTCTGGAGACTCCACGTAGAAGAGATGATTATGGTAGAGAATTCGCTGATCAAGTTGAAGATTGGAAAAGGTCTACAAGAAGAATTCAAGAAGAAGATAGCGAAATTTGTCTAGGATAGCCTCCGATAAGATTCCCTTTATTTTTGTTGCTTGCGAACCAAAGAAGTTACCTCAACTAGCCTCCATAAAGTAGTAGTAGTTTTTCTTTATTTGAGTTATTTAGTAGATGTAATTTATCTTTGTAGGGTCCAAAGAGGTCACCTAGATGACCCTAGGATGTAACATGGCAATGACATTGATTCTACCCTTGCACATTGCCTACTATCACTAATTTCAAGCACCTATCTTATATATTACATCTCTCATCTCCAAGGACACTTATGTGACTCACATACTACCATTGTCAATTGAAATTGTCAAAGTGTACATGAAGGAATGAAAAACAAAGTGCTTGGCAAGATGGATCCCATCAACCACTTTGGAGGTATTATACCCAACCTCACTAGGCATCTGGCCTTGTGCAGAATAGGTGCCTAGAATCATGAGCTTCAACAGGCACCTAGCCATGTACGAAGTAGGTGCCTAGCCTAGAAAGCCTCAATAGGTGTCTGGCCATGTACAAAACAGGTGCCTAGCCTCGTGATATATATATATCTATATATATAATACTTATAATATACATATGTATATAGATATATACATGAGCGGTGAACCTTATAAGATACCATTTGAATTTATAAGGACTGACTACCCTTATAGAGGCTAAGAAAGTCAAAAGGCCCCTCAAAAGTGACTTCCTCACAAACACACCCACCCTACAAAGGGACCGGGTCGTAGAAGACAAAAGGGGAGCCCAAAGAGAACCCTATGTCTAGATCGATCAAGTTGCCTAATCCAGGGAAAAAGGGACCTAAAGGAGGTCTTTGCAAATAACTCCATCGCAATTAATAAAAGGGCCTTGAAAATAGGTGCTTGTGAGACTTCACAAGTACCATCTCCCTATAGAGGTTGCAAGCCAAGGGGTGATCACATCAAGGACCAAAAAGGGTCTTCATAATAAGAACACGCTTGCAAAAAGGGTCTCAAAGAAGACACTTGCAAAAAGGGTCTTGAAGAAGACGCTTGCAAAAATAGTACTATGCATAATAACGAGAATGATGCTTCTCGATCCAAAATAAAAAGTCAAAAGCACGCACATGACGAATATAAAAAAAAAGGATGGGTGATACCCAAAGGATCAACACATCCTTAAAATAAACCAACGTGCATACATAAGAGGAGCTCAAACGCTTATCCAATAAGCATGAAGCACAAGCAAGACACCAAGTGTGTTTCTTCAACGAGCAATACCTGGTAGACTTCACGGTCGAGTTGACATGTTGCTCTGATAGTGCAGAAGAAGCCAACAAATGAAAAAACCACAAGATAGAGTAGCACTCTTCACTCTGAAATATGACAAGTGATGGATACGAGCAAACCACCCAGGGAAACATCTTAGGAGCACCACACAAGGGCTCAACTTGTCTAGACGATACTTCTTGGGCCCCTTAGATAGTGTGCCTCAAGCTCCTTCGTATGGGCCACTATTTTGTACACCAATGACACATGTGGGATCTGTACAAAGGAATGATTCACATTAATTAAACTTCAAACGAGTCATGAGGATCACCACTTATGAAGTATGTTTTTCTATTTTTCATGAACAAAGAAACACACTTATACCTTGCATGTCATAAATATGGCACAAAATAGTCTACAAGAACACCTAAAGGCCCTCTCATAGACTAGAGGGCAACTGTGGATGCCAAAATTCCACACCAAGTAAAGACCACAACTCATGTCCAAAACTCCTGGATGGTCACGTGAGAGCATGTTTCACACAAGTCTTCACCTCCATGCAAGGCCATCCTCTTGCATATCTCATCCCCAAGGCATTCACCCTTGCGCATACATGCGCCTTGCGAGATCGTGGTAGCATCAAGGGTCTCACTATGCGAGGCCTGCGTGTACGCTGAAGGGTCACGCAAGTGCGCGCCAAGGAAGTTTACTGACATCGCATTGAGATGCAAGGCACTCGGGCCTATTCCACCGAGGATCTAAGAGCCTCACTAGACCTCCTCCACGAACGCCGATGTCTTGAAGGCATGATGGTCTCGTTATGTGAGGCACAACACGCCTAGATGCAGCGTACGTTCCTACGCCCACATGTCGCATGAAGGAACAAGGGCCTCACTAGGCCTCCTCCATGCACGAGGTGAGATGTTCATTAAGGGCGCCTAATGCAACCCTGCCCTTGCTAGGTGAGACACTCGCTACCCTATGCTCTAAGCGTGTCTCGCGGGCTTGCAGCCTCATTATGTTAGATGTAGGCAAGGCCATGTGCCTTATTTGCCTCACGAACCCCCTGGGAAGAAGACATCCAACCTCGTAATACATGTCAAAGGCACAAGGCCTGCATGATGAGAGGCGCCTCGCTATATGAGGCGCAACATGCCTAGTTGCTAAGATGTCAAGGTCCACATCAATCGTGAGGGACGATCTCACTATGCAATGCCTAATACATGTCAAAGGCATGCGTGATGAGAGGAGCCTTTCTATGTGAGGTGCTGCATGCCAAGATGCCGAGGTGAAAATCAAACACGATGGAGGGCCTCGCTATGCGACGCTCGGTTAACCAAAACCCTATGCCATGAGGCCTCATTGTGGAGGTTTCATAAAGGATACCCATTCTATGTTAATGAAGAACCCACGTGTTCTCCAACATTTATTAGAATGTAAGGAAGCTTGGAGAAAAGGTGTATCTCGAAAATATGAGAACAACCATCGTGTACAAGGTACGTATACGGGTACGGGAAGTACGACCCTGAGGATGGCAGAGGAGTGACTCTGGCATCTGTATTAGACAAGTAGTGGAGGTACGAGATAGTACAAATACTAAGCACAGCACCACTACCACCTACATTCCTCTAATGGTGTAGAATTATAGTTGAGTAGAATGAATCAATTTCATTAAAATATATATATGTTTGCATGAATAAAACATGTGCCTTCCATATTTTCTTTCTGATTCTAATTCCTCAATTTTGTTTATTTAGTGTTTAAAAAATGTTGTTTTTCAAAGTTACATTATTTAAAGGTTTATTATTTCTAATTTACAAGTCTTTCTTTCTACTAGTATTTTACCTCTCTGTGGATACGACAAGCCCGATTACTATAGCGACCGCTTAGGAGTTTATTCGGCGATATCAATTTTTAGCGTCGTTGCCGGGGAGGTAATTCTACAATTAAAGGTTTGCATAGTAAACTAATTTTTTTTATTTTATTAAAAAAAAAGTAGTAAAATTGTTTTAATTTCTCTTTTAATTTTTTGTTCCTTAGTAATTTTTATTTTTAGTTTTTTTTATTCATTCATTCATTTTTTTTTTTTGTTATTATTTTATTTTATTTATTTTACTTTTAGGTTTAGAATTTTATTTTCTAGATTTAGGTTTTTCATGAAAAAAAAAAGGGCATAAACTTTTGAATCATAAAATTTTAAAGCATAAAAAACAAAGTATTGAGAACATTTGTGTAATTTTGGAAATCAATAAACACAAAACTTGTTCTGTCTTAGAAAAATTGCTTCTTAAATAAGGTATGTGTTAGCGTTACCCTCCAACATTTTCTAAGAACCTCGGGGAGTACTAGAAAAGCTCTTGGGCCTAAAGTGATACCTTGGCAACCTTCCCAATTGGCCTGGGAACATTTTTGGTGTATACTTATTACACTATTACACACTTACGCTTATAATACTTACAACAGAAAAAAAAAATTATGCCACGAAATAGAGACGCGCAAGGGAGATTCATGAGACAACAAGTAGAAGCTTTAGAAAACTCTCCTAGTTTGTCGTTTTCTTCCATTCATTCAAATTCACCCGATTCACCGAGACTTCTTGAACCACCCACGATGGCTCATCAAGATGAAGTCCAACCAAGAACGCTATAGGATTATTTACATCCTATGCGTACAACCACACCTTCATGCATAATGTATCCCAAAAATATGCCAAATTTTGATTTCAAACTCGGCATGATTAATGTCTTACCAACTTTCCATTGATTGGAAAATGAGAGTCTGTATGTTCATATACGAGAATTCGAAGAGGTGGTGGCTACATTCAACAACCGAGCTGATGTCAACAACATTGTGAGATTAAAATTTTTTCCTTTCTCTCTCAAAGGAAAAGCAAAAAGCTTGTTGTATTCCTTAAGGCCTAGATCTATCAGAACATGGGACGAAATGACAAAAGCATTCTTCGCCAAATATTTTCCGCCCCATAAGACTAGCAGCCTTAAGAGGAAAATCTCTACCTTCATCCAGAAAGACCATGAAACTTTCCATCAGGTTTGGGAGAGGTTTAGAGATTTGATAAATCAATGCCCACATCATGGATATGAAAGTTGGCGTTTGATCAGCTATTTCTATGACGGTCTCATAACCGGACAAAGACAATTCGTACAAATGATGTGCAATGGAGAATTCCTTCAAAAAGATCTCAATGAAGCTTTCGAGTACCTTGACAATCTCGCTAAAAATTCCTACACATGGAATGGACCGAGTCTTATGGACAAGCCACAATCAACCGAAATCTACCGATTGAGGGAAGATGACAACGTCAATAGCCAAATTGAATCATTGAGACAACAATTCAAGGCTTTCAAAACTCAAGAAGGTAAATCAATCCACATGGCCGCAAAGGTAGAGATACGAGATCCATGCTTCATCTCTGGAGGGACGAAACATCAACCACAAGAGTGCCTAGCTCTTAGTAAGTTAAGAGGAGGAAATGAGGAACAATGCAATGCTTTATGGGATTACAAGAAGCCTTATAACCTTTTCTCAAACACTTACAATCCCGGTTGGCGCAACCATCCAAATTTCAGGTGGAAGGATTCAAACCAAGCATTTGGGAGCCAACGAAGACCTAAGCAACAATAACCACCAAAAGCATACATTGCCCTCAAAATAACATTCAGTCAAGTAATCTCTTGAGAATACTTTACAAAGGCATGCGCAAAAACAAATAGCCTCAACTGAAGAGCTAAAATCTTGTTTCACACAAATGGTAGAGGAAATGAAAGACATAAAAATCCAAATGACAAAGCTAAACACTACTTTGGCAATTCAAGAGCATGGTTGACTTCCTGCTCAACCTCTAATCCACCAAAAAGGGCATCACATGGCACAAACCTCCTCCTCTACAGATACAAATTTCAAAGAGGTTAATGACATCTCTACTCGAAGTGGTCAAAGTACGGTTTCACCGTTAACTAAGACAACGAGTACGTTAATGCCCGCTCCAGATAATGATGAGCCAATAAGCATTCCAGTAAAGGCACCCTTTCCTCAAGATTTGAAATCCATTGGAAAGGTACTGGAAAATCATGGTGATATCCTAGACCTTTTAACACAAGTGAAAATCAGCTTGCCATTGTTGCACGTGATCAAACAAGTGTCAGCTTATGCCAAGGTTATCAAGGATTTGTGCACTGTTAAAAGAAAGCACCATGTTTCAAGAAAATTGCATTCTTGGCAGAACAAGCTAGCATGGTAATTGACTGCAATACACCGCCTAAGTACAAAGATCCTGGTTGTCCCACCATCTCATGCCAAATTAGGGAACAAGAATTTGGTCAAGCCCTTCTAGACTTAGGAACAAGTGTAAATCTCATGACATATTTCAATATACTTGTAATTAGGTCTAGGAGAACTCAAGCCCACATTTGTGGTGCTACAACTGGCCGATCGATCAATCAAGAAACCTCAGGGAATAGTAGAAGAAGTTCTTATTGGAATTGAAAAATTCTATTACCTTGTTGATTTTCTCACCTTGGACACTCAATCTGAAGTGAGTATAGAGTCCAAAATTCTCATCATTCTCGGTAGACCTTCCTTCACAATAGCAAATGCACTCATTAACTGTAGGAATGGTCTCATGAAAATCTCTTTCGGGAACATGACCCTAGAGGTGAATCTTTTCCACATTGGAAAACAACCACCTGAAAACGATGAGTGTTTCCAATCATATCTTATCGATACACTTATTTCAGAAGAGTTCGAATCAAAATACATGTCTAATCATTTTAATCACCTCTTCCAAATTTCATAAAGTTATGAGCCCAATGAGTCTAAAATTAACCCTGAAATCTTCAAACACTCACAAGCTAGAAGAACCATGTTTTGGAATCCAATCTTTGAGGAACTCTCTCAAGATTGAGAAACGCCAAAACCCTCCATTGACAAAGTTCCTCAACCAAAGTTGGCCCAACTTCCCGAGGGTCTTAAGCATGTTTTCCTGGGAGCTGACAATAATTTTCCTGTCATAATATCTTCCAAGGTCAATGCCACACAAGAGCACCAACTCATCAATGTGTTGCAAGAACAAAGAGGTGCATTAGGATGGATGATAGCTGACATCAAAGGTATTAGTCCTCTAATTTACTCCCATCACATTCAATTGGAAGACGAGCTTGTACCACGTCGTGATCCTCAAAGAAGATTAAACCCAACAATGAAGGAAGTAGTTAAGATTAAAGTCTTGAAACTTCTTGATTCTAGAATAATCTATCCTATTGCTGACAGTAAATGGGTTAGCCCAACTCAAGTTGTTCCCAAGAAATCAAGAGTAACAGTGGTACAAAATGAAAAAGGGGAACTTGTGCCTACCAAGGTCACAATTGGGTGATGCATGTGCTTTGATTATAGAAAATTAAATGCAGCCACCCGCAAAGACCATTTTCCACTTCCATTCATCAATCAAATATTGGAACGTGTGGCGAGTCATCCTTTCTATACTTTTCTCGATGGTTATTCAAGGTATTACAAAATTGAGATTGCCTTAGAAGATCAGGATAAGACCACATTCACTTGTCCTTTTGGTACTTTTGCCTTCCGGCGTATGCCATTTGGCCTGTGCAATGCTCCAGCCACTTTTAGCGGTGCATGATGAGCATATTTAGTGATATGATCGAGATATGTATGGAAGTATTCATGGATGATTTGACATTCTTTGGAGATTACTTTGAATCAAGCCTTCTCAATTTAGAGTCTATGCTTAAATGTTGCAAAGAGAAAGGCTTGGTACTCAACTAGGAAAAGTGTCATTTCATGGTGCCATCAGGCATGTCTTGTCAGAACAATGAATTGAGGTTGATCAATCAAAGATTGAACTCATACCAAAGCTTCCCACCCTCAAGACTATTAAAGACATTCGATCTTTTCTTGGGCATGCAGGATTCTATAGGAGGTTCATACAAAATTTCTCGACAATTTCTCGCCCTTTGTCAAACCTCCTAGGAAAAGATGTCGTGTTCAGTTGGACACCTGGGTGTGAGGAATCTTTCCAAACGCTCGTTGCAAAACTCACTTCTGCCCCTATCATTCAGCCACCAGATTGGAACTCACCATTCGAAGTCATGTGTGATGCTAGCAATTATGTTATAGGGGTCGTCTTAGGTCAAAGAAGGGAAGGGAAGCCCTTCGTTGTCTATTACGCAAGTAGAACTCTTAACAATGCTCAGATGAACTACTCCACTACTGAAAAAGAGTTACTTACTGTAGTATTCGCACTTGACAAGTTTCGTTCCTACCTGATTGGTTCACCTATCACAGTCTTTACCGACCATTCCGCCTTAAAATACCTCATTTCCAAAAAGGATGCTAAGGTGCGTTTAATTAGGTGGATCCTTCAGTTATAGGATTTTGATCTAACCATAAAGGACAAGAAAGGAGTTGAAAACATGGTAGCCGACCACTTTTCTCGTCTTGAATTTTCTGATTTGGCTGATGGCCCAGCCATTCAAGATGACTTCCCTGATGAACATCTCTTTGTAGTCACTAAGTTGCCATTGTACGCCCATATCATTAATTACTTAGTGACTGGCGAACTTCCAACTGCATGGAGTGCACAAGATAAACGTAAATTTTTGGTCGAGGTTCATAACTTCTATTGGGACGATCCATATCTTTTCAAGTACCGCCCCCACCAAATTATGAGACGTTGCATTCTAGATGATGAAATTTTTAGTGTCCTGAAATTTTGTCATAATGAAGCTTGTGGTGGTCATTTTTCTTTGAAAAAGACTGCTGCAAAATTCTTACAGTGTGGTCTTTGTTGGCCCACCTTGCTCAAAGACACTAACAATTTCTGTCGTACATGTGAAAGGTGTCAAAAATCAGGTGCTCTGTCCCGGCAACATATGATGCCATTAAACCCAATTCTTGTAATAGAAATATTCGATTTTTGGGGGATAGATTTTATGGGACCATTTCCACCTTCTTCTTACTACCTTTACATTCTCCTTGCCATAGCCTATGTCTCAAAATGGGTGGAAGTTGTGCCTTGTCAAAATAATGATAACACAACTATTGTGAAATTCTTAAAGGAAAATGTGTTATCTAGGTTTGGCACACCACGAGCTATCATAAGTGATCAAGGCACCCATGTTTGAAACTATTCTTTCGAGACCTTAATGCAAAAGTATGGTGTAATTCATAAGGTTGCATTGCCTTATCACCCACAGAAAAATGGCTAAGCTGAGTTAGCCATCCGAGACATTAAGAAAATCTTAGAAAAGACGGTTAATCCTGACCGCAAAGATTGGTCCTCACGATTTCTCGATGCTCTCTAGGCATACCGCACTGCTTACAAAACTCAACTTGGTATGTCTCCTTATAGGCTAGTCTATGGTAAAGCCTGCCACCTTCCTATTGAGCTGGAACACAAAGCTTATTGGGCAATTAAAAGCCTAAATTTTTATCTCAAGGCGGCAGGACTCAATTGTAAGCTTCAGTTGTCAGAAATTGAGGAGTTAAGGAACGATGCTTATGACAACTCTAGGATCTACAAGGCTAAAATGAAAGCGGCCCATGACAAGAAGATCCTAAGAAAAGAATTTGAGCCAAACCAACGAGTGCATCTTTATGACTCTCGTTTGCATCTCCACCTTGGAAAGCTGATAACTGGCCCATATGTTCTAAAAACTGTCTTTCCCAATGGTGTTGTTGAGGTCACAAACCCAACTGATGGGAGAGAATTCAAAGTAAATGGCCAACGATTGAAACACTACATAGAGAGGGTGACCCAGCATGAAGAAGTCACTCTCCCCGAACCGGTTTACCAAGTTTGAGTAGTGTTCCAAATTGTTTGTACATAGGTTTGTTTTCTCTTTGTTTCCCTTTTTATTTTATTTTATTTCTTATCATTTTGTGTTTTCATTTTTTCATGTTTTAGAGAATCAATATTTGCTCTATCACTCGACGCCCGCTATCCAGGTGTTCTCTTTCCCTGCTCTTTTACATTTGTTATATTTTGAGACATTGAGGACACTACCAGATTTTGGTTGGGGGTGGTGAGCATATTCATGCACATTAATGTTGATTTTTGTCATATTAATATTTTCGAGCATATTCATGCACCTTCATGTTGATTTTTGTCATATTAATATTTTCACGGTCAAATTTTTTAAAAATTACTTATTTATTCTTACAAAATGTTACTTTTGAGTCAATTTGTCATTACCTTTAATACTAAGAGTTTCTCTAGAGTTACCTAATGCACTGTAGAGTCCAAGAACTTTACTTAGCTAGTTAGATAGTAGTATTATAGTATTTATAGTATTATCTTTGTAACTGTGGATTTTTGGTTCAGACCGGGAATTATTTGGACACTCATAGTAGTACTTATAGATTTTCTAAGTTTAACCTATAGTTTAAGAATATTAATTTTAACCTAAGGTTTGATTAATGTGACTGATATTAAGGATAATATTTATTATACTATAAGGTTTAGATAAGAACCAATAGGATTTTAAGCACATGTTATGAATGGGTGATTAAGGATTAAGTATTTTGAGGATTAAATTTAATAAGGGGTAAAGTTTGAATGTTATAAGGTCAGTCAGCATCTTTGAATACGTTGAGGGCTTAGTCAAGGCTGTTTACTCCATTCAAACTTAGCTAAAAATGTGTAATTTCGTGTTTAATTAATCAGCGTGTGCCGATATATCGCAGCTATAGGGGCGATATATCGCAGCACGTAGATACGGAAAACACGAGACGATGCACGACAGCCTCGGGCATACTGGCCCAGGCGATATATCGCCTACAGGGGGCGATATATCGCCTCCTTCAGTATATTTCAAAAGTTTTTGAATTCTTTTTCCTTTCAGCCATTCAACCTCTTGATAAGTCCATCACCTTTTTGAACGAGTCTTCAGCCTCTGCTGAACGATTATTCAAATTATTTTCACCTAAAAAGCTATTATTTTTATTCAAGTAAAATTTAGATCCTTTCATTCCTAAACTCTATAAATAGGACCTAGTACCCAGCCATTTTTCATCTTTTTCTCTAAAGTTCAGAGGCTGCAAGTGCTAAGTGAGTGTGAGAGTGTAAACACCTGGGTTGGGGAATCATAAGCTTGATCATCATAAGCTTATCAAACACTTTGGAAAGTAAGGTTTTATAGTATTTCGGTTTGAGGTGTAGATTGGTCTTACAAGTCTTCAAGGTAACCCAAAACTCTAGTTCATTTCTGTACTTGTTCTTTTAAGTTCTCATAGTCTTCTACTCAGCCTCTAACCTTAATCTTTATTTTGGTTAGGAAATCTAAGTTCTTGAGCAAAAAGGTTTAGTAAGTATGTTTCTCAAAGGTTTAGTCATTCCATTCCTTCCATTCTTTTCATTACTTTTTCTTCAATCTACTCACCCTGTTATATATGGTTTTAGGAGTGTTCCAAAAGTCCCAACGCTGTCCTCTTATCCCGGTAACTTTGGTAAGGAAAATAGGATAGAAATGCATATGTTATATGTTCTATATGTTATCTTATGTTTCTTATGTTATGATAAGTGTTATGATATGTATGTTTGTAGGCTTGGGCATATGACCCATATGACTAACAAGACCCCAAATAGATTATGGGCATATGACCTACTTAGCTAGTAGGACCCCACTAATCTCATGGGCATATGACTTGTTTAGTCTATGGGACCCCAAGTAATAATGGCCATTATAGTATGTGTATGTAATAAGTGTTATGTTATGTCTTTATGTTTATTATGAAATTTATGTATATGAAGTATGTGTTAGATTTTCCTTGCTGGGCATTAGGCTCATTCCTTTTTGTTTATATGTGCAGGAAAATAGCTATAGTGGCGGTAAGATTCATGGATGCTTGGGAGAATGTGTATCGGTGGTGAATGGAGTCAAGGAGTCGAGAGTTCGATTTTCGAGGATGTAGTCTTGTTTTACCTTTTTTATGGTTTTACATGTATTTTTCCCGCACTTTCTATGTAACTCCTTTTCACTTTAAATTATGTTTTGTTTTAAAGACAATGGGATCCCATATCCTACTTATTTTATGAAAGTAACTCTTATTTCTACAAGTTTCCAATAAAGTTATGGTATTTTCGCAAATGTAAGTTTTATTAAGGATTTATATGTATAGTTTCGTTAATGGTCCAAAAGTCTAGAGTAGTGGGTCATTACATGCACATGCCAAACATTGTGGTAAGATGGTTGTTAGCACATATTTGCTTAGAAATTTTCCATGTTTAAGTAATTTATTATTTTGTGTGAGATGTGAGACTTGAGAAAATAACTTTTAAATTTTTATTGATTCTTAGAAATTGTTATAATTATTTGGACAAGGTATTGTGGTATGAATGGATGATATTTTAGGGGTAATATTTTCTATAGACAAATCTGATTAGAGAGCCTTTTTATTATGTTCTTCATGAAAAAAAAACAGCAAAGAGAAGAAAAAGAAAAAAAAAAGAAGAAGAAAAGAAAAGAAGGACACAAGAGCAATAGTTCTATCATTTTCAATCATGTTGTCTCTTGTGTCCAAAAAAAATGTTTGTTTATTAATTTCATGTTTTATTTTATGGCGCTTAGAATAAATGTAAAGATTGTCTATTTAACATAGAATTCTTGAAAAAAACTGGTTTTGTGGTACTCTTTATGGTCATTGTCCAAATAGTTTATTTCCTATCTTCGTTTCAATGATTATTTAAAATTTTGTCATAAGTAAATATCCATTTGATGAGTGCTTACTTCTTTATTTCCAACTCCATGAGCGAAACCCTTAACTTTAAATATTTTCAATTACATGAGAGTTTAATGGTGTAGTGTCTCGGAATTTTACTTAGCTAGATAGTAGTAGTATAGTAATAGCTTGTAGTATTTTAGTTTTCGTGGTTATTGGTTCAAGCTGGGATTTAGTTGGAAACTCATAGAAACAATTATAGATTTTATAAGTTTAACCTATAGTTTAACAATATTAATTATAACATAAGGTTTGATTAATATAACTGGTCCTAGAAATATTATTTATTATAACCTAAGGTTTAGATAGAATTAATAAGAACGTGACACTTGTCACAAGCATGTTTATTTAAGGATTTAAGGATTTTAGATGAATAATTTAATAATGGATGAATCTAGAAGCTCTAGAACCTTCCAGCAGTTGTTAGGATCACGTTTTACTCATTCAAAGTTGTTTAAACAAACTTCAAACATGATGAAAGTGTGCAAAAACATGTTTAAAATATCAGTGTATGTTGATATATCGCAGCTATAGGGGCCAATATGTCGCCTACAGGAGATACGGAAAACACGTCGACTTTGCACGAACGAAACCACGGAAGCTCGAGGCATAGGTAGGGGCGATATTTCACCTAGGGTAGGTGATATATCGACTCCTGAAGCCATTTTTGAAATGTTGTGGATTTAAATTAGAAACAACCCTCAACCACTTGGACTTGCTCTTGAACGTTTTTGACTGAGTTATGGGCATCTGTTGAAATGAAAGTTCAAATATTTTCAATTATTATTCATTTATTTATTCATTTTAAAAGGGGTTAGTATCACTCCTTGAACTCTATAAATAGGACCTAGTACTCATCAATTTCATTCATTATTCAAGCATTCTTCAGAGGCTCCAAGCTGCTAAGATTACTCTAGAGAGAAAACACTTGGGTTTTAGGATAAAAGCTTTTCCAATCTAAGCTTTTCTAAACACTTGGGAAGTAAGATAGAGTGACTTTTCGGTATCAAGGTGTAGATCGGAGTCTAGATCATCCAAGGTATTCTTACCCTCAGGTTTAATCCATCATAGTTATTTTATTTCCTTCCATTTTCTTTCAGATCCTAACTTATTGTTATGGCTTTTTGGTTAGGTGTTTAAGTTTCTTAAAACTTAAGGTTTTGGAAAGTTTCTACTTTGATGGTTTAGTTCTCTTTTTCATCTCCTTTTCTTTAGAAACTCATGACTATTATTGTTGGTTCTAGGAGTGTTCCAATCCCATTCTTGTCTCCAATATCCCCAGTTTTTTGGTAAGGAAAATAGGTTAGATACATGTATTATGATATGTTTATGTGATATGATATGTTATCTTGATATGTTATATGTATGAATATGTTTTGTAGTCACTTGGGGCTTATAGTTGCTAGATAGAAAACCCCCAAGGTTTTTATCCTTATCGTGGTTTAGAGTTATGATTTACCCTACCTCGATTAGTAGACAGAGGACCTAGATGGGTTATCATATACTATTTTGTGATCTAACCTACCTCGATTAGTAGACTGAGGACCTAGATGGTTTTATCACATGGTACGGTAATGAGTTAATGGCAATTAATATTGTAGTCCTCTATGATATACGTTTTTACGTCATATGCTTTATAGTATATGTTTTATGATATAGTCTTATGATTTATCATATATGTTTTTAGTAGATTTTCCTTGCTAGGCATTAGGCCTCATTCCTTTTATTTTATATGGTGCAGGAAAATGAACTTGAAAGGCGGGAGAGATTCGTGGCAGCTTGGTATGTGTATTGGGGATGGATGGATTGAATGGACTGCGGGAAGATCGAGGATGTTGTTTAAAGCCTTTTTATTTATGTTTTATGTATTTCTGCACTTAGTATTTAAACAATTGAGTAAAGTTTATGTTTTATGTACTAAAAAATGGGTACCCATACCTTATTTTGTATTTCGAACCGTATTTTGGATTTTAATAAAGTTCTAATATTTTATGTATGTATGTATGTATGTATTCAAAAATAGTAGTTATGTTTAGTAGTTTTTAATGGTATGAGGTCTAGAATTAGCCAGGCCATTACAAATGGAATTGAGATTTTTACTTGGCATAATTTCAAAGGTTTTATGTGCTATGGTTTGCGGTAAGAAAGTTCAAGTTTGGTGCACACACTCACAACTCTTGATATATTCGAAGTAATTTTGATAACTCTTGTTGACTTGTTACTAACATTTTGTGTTAATACTTAAGTTCTTTTATAATTTTTTACCTAAAATTTATCATGTTGACATTTATCATTTCGCTTGAATTGCTAGAGACTAGCAATAAGCTAGTTGGGGGTTGTGATTAGTGCTCAAAATATCATTTTATTAGTCTTAAAGTTTAAAATTAATTAAGTTTTAATTAATATTTTCATGAATTTATTGTAATATATTTATATTTGAAAATATTAATTTTAATTTAATATGTGTTCAATTTTCAGGAAATAAAATATATTTTGACACAAAGAAAAAGAAAGAATTATAATTGAAGAAATCATGAAAAATGGCATTTTTGAAGAAGAAATGGCCCAAATAAGCTCAGGTCGAGCCCAGGCCCAAGCTTTCAGCTGTGCCCACGTGTCCAAGCTGAGCCACGGAGCCAAGCCGAGCTACTGACGCGAGCCGCCTGACGCCCCCACCCGTCTAACACCTGCCAGCCTGTTGCTCCTGCCGAGCCAACCACAACGCAACATGCGTCCCACTCGCCTAGCGACTGTCCCCCACGCCCCAACACCATGCCTGTCGAAGCCACTCATCGCATGACACGTGTCCAATGTGTCTCCCCATTGCTGCAGCTTGTCTCCCACTTGTCCCACTTTGCTCCAAGTTTTCAGCCATTTTCCCCACTATTTTGTACATGATTTTACACATTTTGGGTCATATTTTCACTATAAATAAAGAATCAAATGTAGGGAAAAGGACATCAGATTGTAGAATTAAGTGTGGAGAGTATAGTTAGAGAGAAAAACATTTCTTTCTTATTTTTATTTCATTTCTTTTACACTTTTTGAGTGAAAACAATACATATTTTAGGCTAAATTCTCTTGTGGAAAGGCTAGAGTGAAGTTCATGTTTCACATTATATTTTTAATATATTGATTTTTTTTTTGTTCTTCATTTCTATATATTTGTTATAATTAAATTTATTTTCTTCTAATTTTTATTCTGAATTTATTAATATCTTTTACATAAGTCTAGTCATGCTCTTCTTATGTAATTTAGGCTCTTGATTTAATTTAGGATATTTGTTACATTATATGCTTTTTACTGCATTTTTCCATTGATATTTTGTCGCTCTAAGGTACATAATATGATAGGTTTTTAAAATTAGAAGTTAGTATAATTTAATTAAGAACATATTTTAAGGTGAGCTATATTTTCCAACTATAATTAATGGTGTAGAATTATAGTTGAGTAGAATTAATCAATTTTATTAAAATATATATATATGTGTTTGCATGAATGAAACGTGTGCCTTCCAAATTTTCTTTCTAATTCTAATTCCTCAATTTTGTTAATTTACTGTTTAAAAAAAAAATTCAAAGTTACATTATTTCAAGGTTTATTTTTTCTAATTTACTAATCTTTCTTTTTACTTGTATTTTACCTCTCTGTGGATACGACATAACCCGATTACTACAGCGGCCACTTAGGAGGTTATTGGGCGATATCACAGCTCTTAAATATTTACTAGCAAAGAAAGAAGCGAAGCCCAGGCTTATTCAATGGATTTTACTTCTTCATGAATTTGATATTGAAATAAAAGATAAGAGAGGATTAAAAAATTTGGTGGCTAATCATTTAAGTAGACTTATTCGGGATGAAGATAACTTGCAATTAAATGAAAATTTTCCTAACGAACAACTCTTGGCTCTTAAAGAAGTTATTCCAATGTTTGCTGATATTGTTAATTATTTAGCCACTAAAGAGTTACCAGGAGACCTTACACAAGCTCAAAAGAACAAGATTAAGCATGATGCTAAGTTTTATATTGGGGATGAGCCTTATTTATGGAAATATTGTGCTGATCAAGTCATTCGAAGGTGTGTTCTTGATTTTGAATTTCAATCTATCCTTGCTTTCTCACATTCTCATGTTGTGGAGGTCATTTTTTACCAAAAAGAACAGCCCATAAAGTACTTGATAGCGGTTTTTATTGGCCTACCATCTTTAAAGATTCATATGCATATTGTAAGGTATGTGACCATTATCAACGAGTTGGTAATATTACTACTAGGGATCAAATTCCCCAAACTCCATACTTATTGTCGAGATTTTTGATGTATGGGGCATTGATTTTATGGGACCATTTCCATCGTCATTCGGTTTTGAGTATATTCTTTTAGTGGTGGATTATGTGTCTAAATGGGTGGAAGCAAAAGCAACTAAAGTAGATAATTCTAAAACAGTGGTTGAGTTCATTCGATCGAATATTTTTGTGAGATTTGGTACTCCAAGGACAATAATTAGTGACCGAGGTACTCACTTCTGTAATAAACGATTGAAGCTTTATTTCGGTGCTATAAAGTGACTCATAAAGTAACCGTTGCCTACCATCCACAAGAAAATGGCCAAGCTGAGGTATCGAATAGAGAAGTCAAGTCTATTCTTGAAAAGACGATGAATCCAAATAGTAAGGATTGGAGTATAAGATTAGATGATGCTTTATGGGCGTATCGCACCGGCCTATAAGACACCTCTTGGTATGTCGCCGTATCGGTTGGTATATGGAAAGCCTTCTCATTTACCGGTTGAATTGGAGCATAAAGCTTTGTGGGGCTGTGAAAAAGTGTAACATGGAGATGGACAATGTAGGCCAACAAAGAATGCTGCAATTACAAGAGCTGGAGGAAATTCGTATGATGCTTATGAGATCTCTAAGATTTACAAAGAAAAGACCAAAGCCTTTCATGATCGAAATAGAATTATTCGAAAAACGTTTGATGCAGGACAGAAAGTATTATTGTACCATTCTCCTCTTAAACTATTTTCGGGTAAGTTGAAGTCCCGATTGGTTAGACCATTCATAGTGGTACATCACTATCCTCATGGAGCGGTAGAAATTTCAAGTCCATCAACGGGAAAAATACTCAAGTTAAATGAGTCTTTCAAGGAGGAACAAGCTACTGTGATTCACCTCTTCGATCTGAAATATGTTGATGCGATATAAAAAGTTTTACGTCGAGCTAGCGACGTTAAACTTAGCAAAAGTTTATGTATTTTATTTTTAAGACATTTTTGTTTAATTTTTTTCTTTTTGAACTTAGTTTGAGTTTTATTTTTTTGGACATTTTTATTTCTAAAAATTAAAAAATTTGGGCCAAATGGCCTGTGGCCACTGCCAGCCCTATTCTAGGCCTCGGCTTGGAGAACAGAGATAGTGGTCGCGGCCACCAATAAGCCCAGGCCGCGGTGACCGAGCGATTTCAGAAAGAAAAAATTTAAAAACTTCATTTCATTTTTTTTCCATTACCCACACAAACAAAGACCCCAAAACCGAAAAAAAAAACTCTCATTTTCACACAAAATTTCATCATTTTTCCCTCATTTTCATTATTCCCCACAATCATCACAATTCTCATCATCAATCTTCATTCTCTACCATTTTTCATCTATTCTCACTCAAATCCTCCTTTTCTAAAAAAAATTCCCTTTCAAAACCTAAAGTCCCATAATTTCAAATTTGACAATTGAGGTTGATCAACTAGTTTCAAGGTGCTTCATTGACACAGTCAAGCTTTCAAAGACTTTCTATAGTCAATCACAAGTAAGTAGCTTCTCTTTATTCTTTGATTTTTTGGTTTTGAGGATTGAGGAATAAGATTTGGGGTATTTTAAATTATATGGTTTTTGATGGATGAAGTACTTACATATTGTGATCATTGGCTTACATTAAGTGTTTATGTTGTTATATTAGTGATAACTTCAAATTTTGGGAAGATTGAATTAATACAACATACTTTTCCACTATTGGATTAGTCTTTGCCTACTAAGTGTTTGATGAAAGTTCTTAGAGAAGTGTGTTTCAGTTTTAAGGGGAATTGATTGAATATTTTTAAAGAGGAAGTATTTATTTGTTTAGTGGAAATTTGGTGGGAATAATTAAAGGAGTTTGACTTGATATTTTTGGGGTATTTTGAATTATTCCCTAAATGCTTAATTATTTGTGTTAAAGGAAGCTTTATCCTTGAGTTTTGAAGTGAAGAATTGCGCCAAAGAGATTTAGAAAGAATACTAAAGGTGCTTCCTCATCTGAGATTCAATTTGATGCCACCAAATTTATTTCTGAGGAGGCATTCAAATGCTATCAAGATGCGGTAGTGAAACAGAAAATGATGATTGAAGAGAGTGGGTTTGATATGGAGATTCAGCATGGGTATCCATCTATTGCAGAGCAGATTGAGAAAAGACATTGGGTGAAATATTGTTCATAACCCGATGCTACAACAATCCCTATAGTAAGAGAGTTTTATGCTAATGGAATTTCTCAAGTCATAGGTATGGCTACAGTGCGAGGGATTAATATGAATTTCTCAAGTGCAGCCATAAATCAATTTTATGGGCTTCCTAGCATAGACAATGATGAGTATAGCCAAATCATTGATAATCCTAACTTTAATGAGATTATCCAATTTCTGTGTAAGCCAAATACACAGTGGAAGTTAACTGAAACAGGACATCCCATTAAGTTTAAGCAAGAGGCAATGGGAGTTATTGAAAAAGCCTGGCATAAGTTTATTAATGCAAAATTATTTCCCACAAAACATGTCAGTGATGTGAATGTGGATAATGCCATACTTTTATATGCCATCTTGAAGGGGAAAACAATCGATGTGGGGCGCATTATCAAGTCCTCCATTCAGAGCAGTTTCAGACATGTTTCTAAGGGGTTCTATCATCCCCATCTCATTACCGCTATGTGTGCTCAAGCTGGTGTAAAACGGGATCCTCCAGAGCCTTTGTTGCAGCCCATGCATATTCTAAATAGATCCTCCATCACTCACTTCAAGGCCACTGACACTGCAAGGGCTAGTTCATCTTGTCATACTCAGGCTAGGCCACCGCCATCAACCAAAAATATGACCTTGGCGGGCTGTATGATACTTGTGGAGGAATCTCGGTACACTACCTCTCAAGAGCTACATGCTCACCATACTGAATTCCAAGCACACCAGCAGTACATGATTGAGTGGGCTAGTTATCAAGATGTTTGTTTCAAGATGAATGCCATACACCTTGGCATGGAGATGACAAACTATCCACCTACACCACAGTGGATTCAATCGTATCCACCACTATTCCCATGATGCAGGATGATGAAAACGAGGAGGAAGTTGAAGATGATCAAGATGATGCTTGATTAATGAGCATTTACTTCGGTTGAGGGAATTTTTCTTTTTCTTTATTTTATTTTATTTTTCATTGAGGACAATGTATTGTATAAGTGTGGGGGAAGGGAACAACTGAAACTAAACTGCTTTGATTTTATGATGTTATGTTGTTTTTGCTTTGATTTTTATTTTTATTATGTTGCAATTTTTTTTATGTTTTTATGTCGTTTTTTTTTCGTTTTTCATTTTTAGTTTTTTATTTAGGTAGTCATAAGCATGGCATGATTATGTTGGAAGTTTTTTGTCAATGATAAAAATATGATTGAGATGAGACTAATTTCCTAGGAAATTGATGAATTCTGCATGGATTGTGTGCTTAACTCTTGTCTGGTTGTTACTTAAGCTTGCTCTTTAATTTTTAAACATAATGTGTTCAATTAGATTTAATTTTTCACTAGTATTTGGATATATTTATGCATGTTATTACTTATAATAGTCTCGATCACTCTAGAAACCATTGATTAATTGTTTGAGGCGAAATCCTAAGTACACATGATTAGGAAGAGGATCAAGGCAAGTTCTTTGGATCGTTTAAGCCTTTCAGCTTACTTGTGAAATTGAATATCCTAGTTTCCCATTTTTGAGTCATAATGACTAATCTTTTTCTTTTATAACCCAATATCTAAACCTTTGTAGCCTAAAAATTTTATCTTTTTCTGTGACCCATTACACCATAGTTTTATATGATTGTTTGATTTGGTGGGTTGGGTTATGGATTGTAAGAAGGGGAAGTTGTATTAGTTTGTTGGATTATAATGTGAAAGTATATGATCTACTATTTCTTCCAATGAGTTGAATTGAAAAGAAGAAAACAAAAAAAAATATATATATGCACTGGGAAATATGAAAAAAAAAAAAAAAAGTATTGCAAAAGTATAAGTGTGGGGGAAGTAGTAAGATCAATGTGGAAAGAACAAAAAATGGAAAGATTATGTATTTTCTTGAATTGTATGGGAAATTTGTTGGAAGATCTAGAGAATAGAAAGAAAAAAAAGTATTATAGGCTATGGTGTGATTTAAGCTTAAATATTCTTTTTTCATCTACCTTCAACCTTAGCCTTACATTACAAGCTTTTAAAGACCTTATGATTCTTGATTATGTGTGTTTATATTAGTGGAAAACAATTGGTTAATGTCTATGGAGTGGATGTTTTTCATGAAAATATTATTATCTATGAGACTTTAAAACATATTATGTCATGAATAAATTAATTCAAATGTTTGTGTTTTGGTTTATTTAATTGTGCATAATTATAAACAAAATCAAGTTTTAAGTGGTGACTAGGCATTGAGTAGAAATTCTGAGGAATGTGGAATTCTGAGTTTTCTTATAACTCATATTGGTTGATCAATCTTTGAGATAACTAACACTTTCGACATAATCATTGCTTATGTTTTATTTGTTTAGTTTTTATTAGTGATTTTGCTAAGGGACTAGCAAAGTTTAAGTGTGGGGGAATTTGATAATGGTATTTTGAATATTATATTTTTTATCCTTTCTCACTTAGATAATGTTCCTTACAAGTGTTTTTAGGTGTTCTTAGCTTTGTTTTACGAGTTTTTTATTTTTAAGCCATAAAATATTTTATAAGGTATTATTGATGAATTTGATACATTTTTGTGGTTAGGAATTAATGTGCAATGATGGGACTCGAGAAAATGAATTTTGGAATGAGTTTGAAGTGTTTTAGAAGTCCCTAAATGTATAGTCCAAAGAACTTTACTTAGCTAGTTAGATAGTAGTATAATAGTAATAGTAGTATTATTGTTATGACTGTGGATTTTTGGTTTAGACCGGGATTTATTTGGACACTCATAGTAATACTTGTAGATTTTCTAAGTTTAACCTATAGTTTAAGAATATTAATTTTAACCTAAGGTTTGATTAATATGACTGATATTGAGGGTAATATTTATTATATTATAAGGTTTAGATAAGACCCAATAAGATTATAGCACATGTCATGTGTATGTTTAATAATGATTAAGTATTTTGAGGAATAAATTTATTAAGGTTAAAATTTGAATATCCTAGGGTTAGTCAGCAGCTTTGAAAACGTTAGAGGGCTTAGTCAAGGTTGTTTACTCAATTCAAATTAAGCTAAAAATGTGTAATTTCGTGTTTAAATATTCAGCGTATGCCGATATATCGCAGCTATAGGGGGCGATATATCGCAGCACGGAAAAAAAAAAAATGTCGCACGATTGCCTCGGGCATACTGGCCCAGGCGATATATCACCTCCTTCAGGGCATTTTGAAACTTTTTGAAAATGTTCTCCATTCAAATCTTCAACCTCTTGATAAGCAACATCTTTCTGAACGAGTCTTCAGCCTCTGCTGAACGATAATTCAAATATTTTTCACTTAAAAAGCCATTATTTTTATTCAAGTTAAATGAAGATCTTTTCATTCCTAAACTCTATAAATAGGACCTAGTACCCAGCCATTTATTCATTCATCAAACTAAGTTCAGAGGCTGCTAGTTGCTAGGTTATTGTGAGAGTGTAAACACTTGGGTTGGGGATCATAAGCTTAATCACTATAAGCTTACCAAACACTTAGGAAGTAAGGTTTATTCACATTTCGATTCAAGGTTTAGATTGGTCATATAAGTCTTCAAGGTATTTCCAAACTCTAGTTCAATTGGTATTATTTTCTTTAAGTTCTCATAGTCTTCTACTCAGCATTCTAACCTTATTCTTTATTCTTGGTTAGGAAATCTAAGTTCTTGAGCATAAGATTCTTGGTAAGTGTATTTTGATGGTATAGTTCCTTCATCACTTCCATCCCTTTTCTTCAATATACTCACCCTGTTATAAATGGTTTTTAGGAGTGTTCCAAGGTCTCAAACCTGTTCTCATATCCCAGTAATTTTGGTAAGGAAAATAGGATAGGATTTATGTGTTATATGACTTTATATGTTATCTTATGATTTTATGTTATGTAATATGCTATGTTAAGTATGTTTGTATACTTGGGCATATGACCTATACAACTAACAAGCCCCAAATAGATTATGGGCATATGACTTGCTTAGCTAGCAAGCCCCACTAATCTAATGGGCATATGACTTGTTTAGTTTATGGGACCCCAAGTAATAATGGCCATTATAGTATGTATGTGACATAAGTGTTATGATATGTTTTATGTTTCTTTATGAAATTTATGTATATGGTTTATGTGTTAGATTTTCCTTGCTGGGCATTAGGCTCACTCCTTTTATGTTTATATGTGCAGGAAAATAGCTTTAGTGGCGGGAAAGGATCTTGGAAGCTTGGGGAATGTGTATTGAGGCAGAATGGATTCAAAGAGCCGAGAGTTTCGATTCGAGGATGAAGTCTTTACTTATGGTTTTATGTGTATTTTTCCGCACTTATTTATGTAATCTCTTTTAATTATAGTTATGTTATGTTTTGATTTTAAAACAATGGGATCCCATATCCTAACTTAAATTTTATGTAAGTTTAACATTTGTTTTTACAAGTTTTAATAAAGTTATGATCTTTTCACTTGTAAGCTCTATTAAGGATTAGGGTCTATGTGTAGTTTTCATTAATGGTCCAAAGTCTAGAATAGTTGGGTCATTACACTAAACCCGAGATTCAAGCTTAAAGTTGAAGATTATGAAGAAAAAGCATGCGAGCAGAAAATGGCATGTGGTCGCGGCCACCAACATTTACTAGTCGCGGCTTGGGAGTCAGGGAGTAGTGGTCTTGGCCACAACGATCTCCTGGCTGCGGCCTCCGTGTGAATATGGCCCATAAACATCCTGTGGTTGCGTCCACCTATAGTGTCCCAGAATTTTACTTAGCTAGATAGTAGTAGTAGTAGTAGTAGTAGTAGTAGTAGTAGTAGTAGTAGTAGTAGCTAGTAGTAGTTTGTAGTTTATTAGTTTCTGTGGATTTTTGTCCAAGCAGGGACTTAGTTGCAAACTCATAGCAACAACTATGAATTTTATAAGTTTAACCTATTGTTTAGAAATATTAATTATAACATAAGGTTTGATTAATATTGTTGGTCCTAGAAATATTAATTATTATAACCTCAGGTTTAGATAGAATTATTAAGAATGTGACACTTGTCATAATCATATTTATTAAGGATTTAAGTATTTTTGATTAATAGTTTAAATAAAAGAAAGATCTAGAAGCTCTAGAACCTTCCAACAACTGTTAGGATCATGCTTTGACTCAGTCAAAGTTGTTTAATCAATTAAAAATATGCTGAAAAAGTGCAAATACGTGTTTTATATATCAACATATGTCGATATATTGCAGCTTTAGGGGCTGATATGTCGCCTACAGGAGATACGGAAAACACGTCGAATTCGTATGAACAAATGAACGAGGCTCGGGAAATAGGTCTAGGCGATATGTCACCCAGGGTAGGCGATATATCGCCCCTGGGAGTTAATTTTTGAAAGTTGAGGATTTTAAACTTGAAAACAACCTTAACCACTTGGACCTACCCTTGAACAATTTTGACAGAGTTCTGGGCATTTGTTGAACGAAAATTCAAATCTATTTCATTTTATATTCATTTATTTATTCAAATTAAAAGGGATTAGTTTCACTCCTTGCACTCTATAAATAGGACCTAGTACTCAGCTATTTCCTTCATCATTCAAGCATTGTTCAGAGCCTCCAAGCTGCTAAGTTTACTATAGAGAGAAACACTTGGGTTTTGGGATAAAAGCTTTTTCGATCTAAGCTTTTCTAAACACTTGGGAAGTAAGATATAGTGTTATTTCGGTATCGAGGTGTAGATCAAGTCATAGTTATCCAAGGTATTCTTATCCTTAAGTTCAGTTCTTCATGGTTCTTTAGTTTTCTTTTATTTTCTTTCAGATCCTAACTCTTGTTTTTGATTCTTGGTTAGGTGTTTAAGTTTCTTGAAACTTAAGGTTTTCGATAAGTTTCTACTTGCATGGTTTAGTTCTCTTTTTCATCTCTTTTTCTTTAGAAGCTCACTATTCTTACTGTTGGTTTTACGAGTGTTCCAAAATATCGTTCTTGTCTCCATATCTCAGTTTTTGGTAAGGAAAATAGGTTAGAATATATTTGTTTATATGTTTATGTTATGAAATGTTTTATGCTATAATATTTATAAATATGTTTTGTAGTCACTTGGGGCTTATAGTTGCATAGATAGAAAACCCCAAGATTTTTATCACTATATGAATATGTTGTTAGTCGCTTAGGGCTTATAGTTGCTTAGATAGAAAACCCCAAGATTTTTATCATTATCGTGGTTTAGAGTTATGATTTACCCTACCTCGATTAGTAGATAGGGGAGCTAGATGGGTTATCACATACTACCTTCTGATCTAACCTACCTCGATTAGTAGACTAAGGGCCTAGATGGTTTTATCACATGCCACGGTAATGAGTTAATGGCCATTAATATTGTAGTTCTATATGATATACTATAATGCCCCGGATTCCCTAATATGGTTTAATGGCCGGATTAGTAGGCCGGGAGGGCCATAACTGTTTAATTGTGCTATTAAATGTGTTTATGCATGTTTATGAGAATTATATTATAATATGATGTTAAATGCATGCATGTGGGTCCACATTTGTTTACAGAGGTGTTTTGGTAATTTGGCCATTGAGTGTATAATTGTATATTTGCTTGCATGTCAATGATATATTGTGAGACCACATTATAATGTGGATTGGTTCGAGTATTTCGGCATGAGACGATCTTTGGATGTGATTTATTGGTTTGGTCATAACAGGTTTAAGCTCGGGGCTCGGGGTGAGTCTCAGGGGTGATTTTAATGATTAGAGCGTTACCGGGGATTTTAGGGTAACGGGATATGAATTATTGGTGTTTGAGAATATTGAGATTAGCGGGAATTGGGAAGCGTTAATTATGATTAACGGGATAGGTGGAAAGTACCAATTTTACCCTTAGAATAGTTTGAGAAGTTTTTGATGACTTAAAGGTATTTTGGTCATTTAGGTTTGGATATATATGACCTAAGTTGGCTGCTGGCTGTAGAAGCTTGTGGATTAAACAGAGTAAAATAGAGAGACTTTCTCCTTCCCGTACACCACACCTCTCTAATTTTTTCTTTGGTGTTCTTGAGCTCTAGGTGGGGATTCAAGCTAGGAAATCCAAGGGCTGAGTTAGTGGACCTGGTTTAGCTATTGAGGAAGGTTCAAAGCTGGTTTCAAGGTGAGTTCTAGTCACTAATTCAGGTTGTGCTCTGTTTTTCTCTTTAGTTTTTCAGTTTTGATTCTTGTTGGAAGATTGGATTTGAGGAGGTTTTAATTGATGATAAGTTTGGTTTTTGATGAGGGTGAGTTATGGGTGGTGTTTAGAGATTAAAATGGGTGTTTGGAGGAGGTTTTGAGTTGGTTTAAAGGCCTGGTTTGAGAGGAAAAACACAGGGGAGAATTTCTGGTGCGTGCAGCCTTTATGGCTAGTCTGGGCTGGGCGCCGCACCGCGGCTGTGGTGCGCCGCGGCCCTTGGTGTCTGGCAGGGAAGGCCCTCTCTGTCTGGAGGGCGCCCCGCGGCGCAGCAGGGGAGGGCCGCGGCCCTTAAGGTCATTTTGGCCAGAATCATGTTTTTAGCTTGGGGATTCAAACCTTAGGCCTCGGGGTTGAACCTAGTACCCGGTTGGGTAGTGCTTGATGTCTCGGAGGCTGGGTTTTGGTTTGGGAATCCTCAGTTATCATTTTTATTGATGAATCCTATATTTTGGTTATGACCAGGTGACCGCCAAGGAATTTAAAGGTTGATCGTTCTCAGGGGTTGTTCATAAAATAATTCTCACTCGAACTAGAGGTAAGAAAACAGTGTATGAATACAGTTGCACCCTGTATAGGTATATGACATGCATGGTTTGATATTGAGGCATGTTGGTTGATATATGTGGACATGGATTGCATATTAAGTGCTAGTGAACGCTGATTACTTGTTTATGGCACTGACTAGTCAGGGACCGACCCTAGAGTCGATGAACACGCATTGAATGGCTCTAAGGCATTAATGTGGGACCGACCCTAAGGTCGATGAACTTATAAGCGCTTGCCTGGTCTAAGACCAGATGTACATAGCCAAGGTATTTGACCCCGGTGACCGTTTGTCACATGGCTAGGGGACGTTGTCCATAGTTACGACTCTAGAGTCGGGAGGAAGGTTATGTTGGTGACCAATCACCATGCACCTGTCCTAATCAAACTTATGAGAGAACCACTTATCAGTTAAGCCTTGGTGACCCTATCGTCACATGGCTAGAGGGAGCTGTACCCATCTTTTGTGACTTTTGCTATTGTCACCTATCTGTTATGGGCTGATAGTCCTGGATGATTATTATGATCGTTGTTGATATTATGTCATGCTTTATTGTGTTTTCTTGCTGGGCCTTGGCTCATGGGTGCTATGTGGTGCAGGTAAAGGAAAAGAGAAGCTCACCCAACCCTGAGTGGAGAGCTTAGGCGATGTTGTGTACATATTGGGCCGCTTGACCACCACGGTCAGGGAGTTCTCAGAGGGACTAGGGGTTTACCCAATTTTTGCCGCTTAGGTCAACGGGGATTGTAAATTTGAAACAATAGCGACCATTTTGTATCATGAACAGCTTGTAAACATTTTTAAAGGCTCATGATCAGTTTATTTACTTAATGAAGTGTATCCTTTCCTTTTACTGGTTTTCACCTTAACCTAATAATAACACTTAGATCACGTTTTTAACCAAGGGACTCGGGAGCGGGTCAAATTTCCAGTTCACTGTTCACCGTAACTGTTCTAGGGTAGCCAGGGTGTTACATATACGTTTTTATAGTCATATGTGTTATAGTATATGTTTATGATATAGTCTTATGTTTATGATTTATGATATATGTTGTTAGTAGATTTTCTTTGCTCAGCATTAGGCTCATTCCTTTCTTTTTAGAATGATGCAGGAAAATGAACTTGGAAGGCAGGAAAGATTCGTGGCAGCTTGGCATGTGTGTTGAGGATGAATGGACTAAGTGGACTGCTGGAAGATCGAGGATGAAGTCTTTTAAATTATGCTCTTATGTATTTCCGCATTTATTATTTAAACAATTAAAGTTTATGCTTTATGTTTTATAACAATGGGATCTCATACCATATCTTATATTTCTTACCATATTTTGTATTTAGCACAATATTTTGGGTTTTAAATAAATTTATGTTATTTCATACTTATGTATTTCAAATTAGTAGTTATGTCTAGTAGTTTTTAATGGTCTGAGGTCTAGAATTAGTCGGGTCATTACAATTGGTATCAGAGCAACAGTTCATATACATGAAGTTCTCCTTAATACACATGCACAAGCTTCGAATCTAACCGCCAATGTAAGTGTTTATGTTATTAGCTAACGTTCTAACCCTTATGTTTTCAGTTAAGAATGGATAGAGCCTTGACTTATCATGATATCCGAGCCATTAAGGCATTGAAAAGGATTAGAGAGCCAAGGAATACAGTAGGAGTGTTAGAAAGAATCACTCAGAGATTGATCTTATTCCACAAGGAGATAGTCCATCTTCAGACTACTAAGCAAATTATGATGAGAGCTACGGAGCAATATGTCCTAGTAATTAGGCTTTTCAAAGATTTTCCTTCTGTAATTTCAACATTAGAAGAAATATGGGAGACTATAGATGATGATGACGTTTTACCGGTAGCCATGAGATATTATTTTCTCATACTTAGGTTCACCTCTAAGTTGGAATTTCAATTCACTAATGAGCAAAAACATAGAATTTTTATGAATCTTCCCCGAGGTAATTTTGAGGTTCAAGATAATGAGGATTATGAAGAAATAGATGATGATATGTTAGATGAAGGGTCAGATGTAGAAGATCCTGATTTTTAGATTTACCCTAGTTATGTTAGTTTAGTTTATTCATTTATTTATTTACATCTATGATTGTACTTAGTGAAAACATTTTTCCAAATGAATATTATTGTTATTTTTGAATGACATGTATGAGTTTGTTTTTTTTTTTACAATCATAATAAATTTAAGTAAATAAATAATGACCAAGTTCGGTGAGGGTGGATACAAATCAATGGACCGGGTTCTATATTGAGAGTTTAGGGGGGCATAGAAGTGGGAACGATTTTACTGATCCCAGCCCTCCCTCGATATGGTTAACTTTGGAACAACGACGAGTTTCGAGCCTGAGAATTTAAGTCAAATAGGATGATTAGAAACAGACTTAGAAAATAATAAAGATGGCTAAATTTTCTAAGTTTAGAAACACACCCTAATTATAAATAAGGCTTACATAATTTTTCATAAGAAATCATAACTAATAGATACATAATTTTTCATAAGAAATCATAACTAATAGGTCCGATTTATGTTTGCTTAGACTAAGTTTTTCCTTAGAGCCTATTAGGGTAAGTTTTAACATGTTTTTCTCAACTGTTAGAACTTTGTTGAAGATGTCACTCAGAAGGTCTACACACACAGCGGGCAATGCCTCCAACGCCGCCAATGAAACGAATGAAGCCCTCCAGTCCGAAGAAGGGGAACGCGTGCTACCAATGCTGCTGCTAATAGAAGTGCACCGCCTCCGGTTGACAACACTGCTGAAATTTTTTGGCTATGGCAACAAGTGGAAGAATTGCTGCAGCAACAACGACAACAGGCTCAGCCACAGACTCAGCCTCAGCCGCAACCGCAGCCTCAGCAAATGGGTCAAGCACCCCAACAATTAGGTCCTTATGGGGGATGGCCAATGGTGAACTAAGTGCCTTACCCAGCTCAGTACATGGAGCCAGTCTATGAGTGGTTTCGTAAGCAACACGCTCCAAACTTTGAAGGGACAACAGACCCCTTCGAGGTGGAAGAATGGCTCAGGAATGTAGAGTTGATCCTAGCACACATGAATCTCGGCAACGCGGATCGTATATCCTGCGTTTCACCTCTTCTAAAAAAGGATGCTAGAATATGGTGGGATTTAGTACAGCAGACTCACGATGTCGCCACCATGACATGGACTAGATTTGTGGAGCTCTTACACAAGAAGTACTACCACTCGGAAGTCATCGCTGCAAGGGTAGAAGAGTTCACCAGTCTGAAGCAGAGCAACTTAACAGTAGCAGAGTATGCTCGATAGTTCGATCGACTAGCCAAGTTTGCACCAGAGTTGGTTCCAACCGACTTTTTGAGGATTATCATGTTCGTTAGAGGACTCAGACCAAAGATTAAGTTAGGAGTCAAGCTAGCAAATCTGGGAATCACTTCTTACGCCGATGCTCTAGAAACGGTTATAGAAGTGGAAAGGGTTCAAGAAAATGTTAGTAAGGAGGAGGCCAACAAGCCTGAACCTAAGCAGCAGAATCAACCTCAAAATGGTTGGAACCACAACAACCATCAGCATAGCAACAATAATGGTCAGAAGAGAAGGCATCCTGACAATAAGCAATCTGACAATGACAAAAGAGCATGGACAAGCAATGGAAATAGGCTGAGTTATGTAGAATACCCACAGTGCTCCAAATGCCAAAAGAAACATCCTGTTGAGTGTCGTGCAAACACCAAGGGATGTTACCATTGTGGCCAGGAAGGTCATCGGAAGAAGGAATGTCCACAACTCAAGCAAGAAGAGAAGAGGGAAAATAAGATGGTTCCAGCCAGACTCTTTGCCTTGACCCAGGGAGAGCCGATGCTAGTAAAAAAGTGGTCACAGGTCAGATTCCTATCCTCGATAATATATGTTCAATATTATTTTATTTAGGAGCAACACACTCGTATATCTCGTTAGGAATGATAGAGAAATTAGACAAACTTGTGAAAGATTTAGAACTAGGTTTGTGACAAAATTGCTTTCAGGCAAAGTAGTCCTATCATCACGGATAGTACTGTAACGACCCGGATTTTCAAGACTCGATAATGCGTAAATATAAATGTTTTCATTTAACAAAATGTCTCAAAAACCCATATAAAAAAAAACTTTTTAAAAAGTCGTATGGCCATACTTAACATTTAGTTACAAACATATTTTATAAAGAGTAGAGTGAGCCTTGTTTAGGAAAATTACACAACATTTCCAAAAATAAAACGGCTTCCCAAAAGGTCGGTCCACATGTACATTTGCAAGGAAGACTCCAGCGCTCACTGCTCTGCCTTGCCCTTGCACTTACCTACAACATGAAACAACTAGGTAAGCGAAAACGCTTAGTAAGATCAACTTTCAAACAAAGCATGTGGAGAATTAGGGTTCCGGACCCATCCGCACCCTACACCATCAATTTCAAGAACGCTAAAGCGTCCTGGCAAACTTATGGTCATGCTTGATAACCAAGGATAAATTAATTCATATCTAGATAAAAATCCTGCACTCAGAAAAATCCCAGAACAAGCAGATATATTATATCACAACTATATCTTATCAACAAATATATCCCTGCACTCAGAAAATCCCAGAGCAAGCAGATATATTATATCACAACTATATCTTATCAACAATTATATCCCTGCACTCAGAAAATCCCAGAGCAAGCAGATATATTATATCACCATATAATTCGAGACCAACGCTCGACAATTTCCAACAATTCATGCGTAACGCACCCTCCAACATAATTGCTAATCTGTAAAAGAGAACCGAGTCTCCACACTAAGATCTAGCCAATAAATATTCTCATCAAGGGTAACTATCGTGTTACCTAGGGCATCGCTACTTATTCAAGAGTGTAATCCAATTTACACAGTTTTACGGAGACTTCTATGTTAATCAGTGGTGCTGGTGAGCAGCTGCCCCTAGGGTGTTCAACCTCACTCAATCTTGGCAACCCCTAGTATCTCTAGGCACTCTCACGGAATGGCCAATATTCACGGCTGCTATCCGGGAATAACTTATCAGAGCACTTGCTCGGATTCTAACCGTCCAATGATTAAGTAAGCATGAGGGCCCCTAGGTCCCATTTATCTTGGCGCCCCTAGGTTTAACCAGCTTATCCTCATCTCATGGCCACTCGTCGCGGTAATGAACCGGACATAAATAAAATCAAGCAGTGTGACGGGGATCAACCGTCTAGGATATGGCGGACTTCTACCGTTCATATTTTCTAAATCAGCACTCACTAGACTAACATCCCTAAGCAACTTTCTATGACAGCCTATATATATGCATGTATCCCTATACTAACATACAAGACAATAATCATTTCATGTTGCAGCCATACAATATAAGTTGACTTACTTGGAGTCCTTAGCGCTCAGCAAGTTTTCACCCTCCAACGTTCAGTCCAGTTACGCTTAGCCAATACTGTAGTTATCCATACAGTATACTCGGATTAATTATGGCACTCATAATTCATTATTATTATTTTGGACAGTTTGGTCATTTTAATAAAAGTCATTTGTAAGGATTTACAATCCTTATTTGGTTTTAAACCTATTAAGGAAAGTTATACAAAATATTCGAGACTAAACCCTAAGTCTCGGGGAGACCTATCCTAAGGTCTCGATACCTAGGCTCGGGTATCACAATGGTATTTCCCCACAACCCGCTAAAAATCTTACTCTTTCAAGGTATCACTATTAACCCGCACTTTCGACTAGTCGGTTAAAATATGTAAGATTTTAGCCGGTATTATATCCAGAAAATACAAATAAATTCCTTAATTATTTTTAAAGAAAATAAACTCTTTAAATTTTCCTTTTATTTTTCTTAAGGTTTTAATATCTAAAAACCGTTTTAAGAAAATTGCCTAATTCGTCTTAATTAGGAAAACCGTTATAAATTTCTCATCTTGACTAATTAATTTTCCCAAAAGCAATTAATCAATTTTACTTACTAGAAAAATAATTCATTTAAACTCAAAGGGGTAATTTTAGTGAAAATATGATTTCAAGACTTACCAATTTATATCTTGAAATAAACAAAATTTTACTTTTTACCTTATGTTCCAAAATCTCATTTTTACACTAAGTGTGAAAAACCTATTTTTCACATTTTTAACTACAAACTTCGTTAGTTCATAACTTGAAATTTACTTACCCAATTGTTACCAAAATTTCCCAATTCCATTTTTGTTATGCCATTTAGGTCTTTGTAAAATCTTAGGTCAAAATGAGCATTTTTGATTGGTGAAATCATTTTCCAACAATGAGGTAAAAATGACCTTATTTTCAAGTCCTTATTTTTTCCAAACTTTGACAGTTAATAACTTTCAAACCGTTCAATATTTTCTTACCAAATTTTACAGTGGACTAATAGGTTATGCCAGAAATATGTCCACAAAATTTTAGAAAAAAACTGGGTTCATTTGCCCTATACAGTGGCTGTCCAAACTTGGTTCCGAAAATGAGAATACGAAAAAAGAGTTTTTTTACCTAAACTTTGAAATAGCATAACTTACTCATTTCTAAACATTTTTTAGTGTTTCAAAAGCTCAATTTTATGTACTCAATCTCAACAACATAACAAGACAATTTAATTTCACAAAAACAATATACAGTGGCTACTTGACCCCTTGGAAGTCACAGCTTAAAACATGTTTTGTTTTAGGGTATCCTACAAAACCCTTGGGGGTTTTGGTTCCCATTTTCAAAAATCAATACACATGCATCATAAAAATTATTAAACAACTACCATAACCTTATTACATCATCAACAAGAAACTCTAAGCATTAGATATACAAAATAATGCTTAAAACTAAAAACCCTACAACAAACTCATCAAAATTAAACTTTTTACCTCTTTGGTGTTCTTGCTTAAGGTTTGGACCTTCCTATAAGCTTTGACTCCTTCAAAACCTTTCAAAAACCCTAACCAACTTCCTCCAACAACATAGGTAATTAGCTATTTGAAACTCTATGATTAAAACTTGACAAAAGTCTAGATTAATGAAACTTTACCTTAGGGAAAACCCTTCCTAGACCAAGACTTAGCTTCCAAGTTTCTTTGGTGTTCTTGGGGTTGAAAATGGAGAGAACACTTGAGAGAGTCTTCAAAAATCAGATGAGAGTGAATGAGGGAGGGAGAGTGGTCGGATTTGGGGGTTAGAATGGCTCACACAACTCTTCAAAATATCACAAAACACTTGAGTGCTTTTCTACCCACTTGCCCACTTGACTTCTTAATTAAATGGGATTTGAATTTTATAAAATTGGGTTCACACCACTCTAAAATAGCACATGGCCAGCCACCATTTTCCATATATGTGACCATTAATTTTTTTTATTTATTTTTTATTTTTTTATAAAGGTTAATAAAGGTTTATAAGAAGAAAAGTCCAAATTGACTTTTGACACATTTTTTCACTCTTATTAAGTTTTAATCACCAAACTTAACATTAATTAATTAAATTAAATGTCTCTCACATTTAATTTAATTAATCACATAATAAAATTTAACCTAAGGTCCATTCATGGAATAAAATTCCCCATTTCGGCAAAATTAGGCATTTAACACAAAATGCCCTAAAATTTCCATTTTCTTTTAGGTTTATTATTTTTGACCAAACTTTAACTTTTATGAATGTATTTTATGCCCAAAATATAATTGCCATGATTTTTCGTTTTATTTTCCGAGATTTTTACCCGATCAGGGTTTTTGTGTCGGTCCAGGACCGAAAGTCTTATCTTGACTTTTAAAATCACAAAATTCATATTTTGGCTAGCAATAACTCATGGCATACTTACAAACAAAATATAATATTATTTAAAATAATATTCTTAACCCGGGGGAAAAATCCCGACCCGAGTTGTTTAAAGGTACCTGAAAACGTAGGACGTTACAAGTACGAGGCATATTGGTCAAAATTGAGGACGTAAAACTAGAAGGAGACCTGATAGAGCTAGAGATCAAAGACTTTGACGTAATACTGGGCATGGATTGGCTAGCAAGGCATAGCGCAACCATCGACTATAGACGTAAGCATGTGACGTTCGAAACTCCTGACGGTCAGAAACTATGTTTTATGAGAAAAGTATCAGGACTATGAACACCGCTTATTTCATCTCTCAAAGCTCAGATGATGATTGAGAAAGGATGTCACACATTCTTTGTCAGCGTCACGGATGTGGTAAAGGAAACACCACTAAAGGTTAGAGACGTCTGCATTATAAAGGAATTCCCAGAAGTGTTTCCTGACGACTTACCAAGGTTGTCGCTGACTCGGGAAATTAACTTCACAATTGAACTAGTATTGGGAACCGAGCCTATCTCAAAGGCACCATACCGAATGGCACCTACCGAACTCAAGGAGTTGAAGACATAGCTACAAGAACTCTTAAACTTGGGTTTCATTAGACCAAGCCATTCGCCATGGGGAGCCCCGGATCTATTTGTGAAGAAGGAGGGAATCATGCGGATGTGTATAGATTACCACGAGTTGAATAAGGAGACAATTAAGAATAAGTACCCACTACCATGGATTAACGACTTGTTTGATCAACTCCGAGGAGCGACCGTGTTTTCAAAGATTTATCTATGGTCCGGGTATCACCAGCTCAAGGTACGGGAAGGGGATATTCCTAAGACAACTTTTAGAACTCGATACGGACATTATGAGTTTTTAGTTATGTCTTTTGGTCTTACCAATGCTCCAGCCGCATTTATGCATTTAATGAATCGGGTCTTCAAGGATTATTTGGACAAATTCGTCATAGTGTTCATCGACGATATTTTGGTGTACTCCAAAGACGAAGTCGAGCACGAGGCACATTTAAGAATGACCATGTTGTGACTGAAGGAGCATCAACTTTACACCAAGTTCAAGAAGTGTGAATTTTGGCTTTCACAAGTAGCGTTCCTCGGCCACATAGTATCCAAAGACAGAGTTGTTGTAGACCCAGCTAAGGTAGAGGCTGTGAAGGATTGGCCAAGACCTAAGAATGCATCAAAAGTTAGAAGTTTTCTCTGGTTAGCAAGCTATTATCGGAGGTTTGTAGAAGGCCTTTCTAAGATAGTCACTCCACTTACCAACCTAACTCAGAAACAGCAAAAGTTCAACTGGACAGATAGATGTGAAGAGAGCTTCTAGTTATTCAAGGATAAGCTATGCTCAGCACCAATACTTTGTGTACCGATACCCAACGACAAGTTTGTAGTATACTATGATGCATCGAAGCAAGGTTTGGGTTGTGTGCTGATGCAGAATGACAAAGTGATTGCCTATGCCTCAAGGCAGTTGAAGGAATACGAGCAACATTGTCCAACGGACGATATGGAGTTGGCAACAGTGGTCTTTGCATTGAAAATCTGGCGCCATTATCTTTATGGAGAACAGTGTGAGATTTATACGGACCACAAGAGCTTTTAGCATTTCTTCACACAAAAGGAGCTCAACATGAGGCAGCATAGGTGGTTAGAACTAGTAAAGGATTATGACTGCGAAATCCTATACCACCTGGGAAAAGAAAACGTAGCTGCTGATGCGTCAAGCATAAAGACTTACAGGAATCTAGCAGCAATATCCATAATAGAAAAGCTGCTTCAGCAAGAGTTGATCAATGTCGGAATAGAAGTAGTTATTGGTAAACTGGCTAACTTGTCCATCCAGTCAAGTCTGTTTGAAGATATACGGATCGGGCAAGGGCATGATGACACATTAGTATCTCACATAGTTGTAGTCAAAGAAGGCAAGGCCACAAATTTTTCTATATCAGGATAGGGGTTCTTGAGATATAAGGGTCGGGTATGCGTACCAAATGACTATGGAATTAAAATGAAGATTTTAGAAGAAGCACACAATACCCCATACTTAGTTCACCCAGGGTCGACCAAGATGACTCAAGACCTTAAGGCATTGTATTGGTGGACGGGAATGAAGAAAGACGTAGCAGAATATGTGTCCAAATGCCTAGTATTCCAGCAAGTGAAAGCAGAACATCAGCAGCCTACAGGCTTATTACAACTGCTTAGTATTTCGGAATGGAAGTGGAAAGACATAGCCATGCACTTTGTTACAGGATTACCACGAACAAATAAGCAGCACGACTCGGCTTGGGTAGTAGTAGATAGACTAACCAAGTCAGCTCACTTCCTGCCTGTCAAGACTACATACATAGCAGACCAGTACGCAGACATTTATGTTCAAGAAATAGTAAGACTGCATGGAATCCCTAAGACCATAGTATCTGATAGAGGATCGGTGTTTACATCGAGATTTTGGGGAAGCTTGCAGCAAGCCATGGGTACCAAGTTAAGTCTTAGCACGGCATTTCATCCTCAGACCGACGGCCAGTCCAAGCGTACCATACAGATTTTAGAAGATATGTTGCGCGCATGTGTACTTCACTTCAGAGGATCATGGAGTAAGTATTTGCCACTGATAGAGTTCTCCTACAACAATAGCTACCAGTAAACGATCAGGATGGCACCCTATGAGTTACTTTATGGAAGAAGGTGTCGATCGCTGTTACATTGGGATGAGGTAGGAGAAAGGAAACTTCTTGGACCTGAAGCTATTAGAGAGGCTCAGGATGCAGTAGCACTTATTAGAAAGTGTATGCTCGCTGCTTAGAGCCGGCAGAAAAGTTATGCGAATGCCAAGCGGCGTGATGTGGAATTCAAATTCGGAGATCAAGTATTCTTAAAGATATCTCCTATGAAAGGTGTGAAGTTGTTTGGGAAGAAAGGCAAGCTTAGTCCCTGGTTTATAGGTCCTTTTGAGATATTGGACAAGGTGGGAACAGTTGCATATAGATTAGCAATACCGCCAGCTCTAGCAGATAGCCACAATGTGTTTCACATCTCGATGTTGCGTAGATATGTGTCAGACCTATCTCACATCCTCAAGTATGATACGATAGCATTCCAGAAATACTTGAGTTACGAGGAACGACCGGTTAGCATCCTAGATAGAGGGATGAAGGAATTACGGTCTAAGAGTATTCCAATAGTCAAGGTCCTATGGAGTAATAGTTCTGAATGGGAGGCAATGTGGGAATTGGAGGGAGACATGTTGGCAAGGTATCCAGAATTGTTTGGTAAGTAAATTTCGGGGATGAAATTCTTTTAAGTAGGGGAGAATTGCAGTGTCTCAGAATTTTACTTAGCTAGATAGTAGTAGTAGTAATAGCAATAGCTAGTATTAGTTTGAAGTATGTTAGTTTCCGTGGATTTTTGTTCAAGCCGAGATTTAGTTGGAAACTCATAGCAATAGTTATGGATTTTATAAGTTTAACCTATAGTTTAGAAATATTAATTATAACATAAGGTTTGATTAATATTGTTGGTCCTATAAATATTAATTATTATAACCTAAGGTTTCGATAGAATTATTAAGAATGTGACACTTGTCATAATCATGTTTATTAAGGATTTAAGTATTTTTGATGAATAGTTTAAGTAAAAGAAAGATTTAGAAGCTCTAGAACCTTCCAGCAGTTGTTAGGATCACATTTTGACTCAGTCAAAGCTGTTTAATCAATTCAAAACATGCTTAAAAAGTGCAAATACGTGTTTGATATATCAACGTATGTCGATATATCGCAGCTTTAGGGGTCGATATATCGCCTACGGAGATACGGAAAATACGTTGACTTCGCACGAACGAACGAACGGGGATCAAGAAATAGGTCTAGGCGATATGTCGCCCAAGGTAGGCGATATATCGCCCCTGGGAGTTAATTTTTGAAAGTTGAGGATTTTAAACTTGAAAACAACCTTAACCACTTGGGCCCGCCCTTGAACGATTTTGACCGAGTTATGGGCATCTGTTGAATGAAAATTCAAATCTTTTTCATTTTATATTCATTTATTTATTCAAATTAAAAGGGGTTAGTTTCACTCCTTGCAGTCTATAAATAGGACCTAGTACTCAGCCATTTCCTTCATCATTCAAGCATTGTTCAGAGCCTCCAAGCTACTAAGTTTACTATAGAGAGAAACACTTGGGTTTTGGGATAAAAGCTTTTCCAATCTAAGCTTTTCTAAACACTTGGGAAGTAAGATATAGTGTTATTTCGGTATCGAGGTGTAGATCAAGTCATAGTTATCCAAGGTATTCTTATCCTTAAGTTCAGTTCTTCATGGTTCTTTAGTTTTCTTTTATTTTCTTTCAGATCCTAACTCTTGTTTATGATTCTTGGTTAGGTGTTTAAGTTTCTTGAAACCTAAGGTTTTCGGTAAGTTTCTACTTGGATGGTTTAGTTCTCTTTTTCATCTATTTTTCTTTAGAAGCTTGCTATTCTTATTGTTGGTTTTACGAGCCTTCCAAAATCCCGTTCTTGTCTCCATATCCCAGTTTTTGGTAAGGAAAATAGGTTAGAATATATGTGTTTATATATTTATGTTATGATATGTTTTATGCTATAATATTTATAAATATGTTTTGTAGTCACTTGGGGCTTATAGTTGCTTAGATAGAAAACCCCAAGATTTTTATCACTATATGAATATGTTTTTAGTCGCTTAGGGCTTATAGTTGCTTAGATAGCAAACCCCAAGATTTTTATCATTATCGTGGTTTAGAGTTATGAGTTACCCTACCTCGATTAGTAGACAGAGGACCTAGATGGGTTATCATATACTACCTTGTGATCTAACCTACCTCGATTAGTAGACTGAGGACCTAGATGGTTTCATCACATGCCACAGTAATGAGTTAATGGCAATTAATATTGTATTCTTATATGATACACGTTTTGATAATCATATGGTTTATAGTATATGTTTATGATATAGTCTTATGTTTATGATTTATGATATATGTTGTTAGTAGATTTTCCTTGTTGGGCATTAGGCTCATTCCTTTCTTTTTAGAATGATGTAGGAAACTGAACTTGGAACGCGGGAAAGATTCGTGGCAGCTTGGCATGTGTGTAGAGGATGAATGGACTGAGTGGGCTACTGGAAGATCGAGGATGAAGTCTTGTAAATTATGCTCTTATGTATTTCCGCATTTAGTATTTAAACAATTAAAGTTTATGTTTTATGTTTTATAACAATGGGATCCCATACCATATTTTATATTTCATACCTTATTTTATACCATATTTTATATTTCATACCATATTTTTGTTGGGTTTTATGCCCTTATGAAACCATGTCGGACATGTAACGCAATTTTATATTGTGGATAGAATTAGTAGAAATCATTTAGTTTGACAACTGTGTTGCTTGCTTGTTTTATTACAGGATTATTGTAATAATGCAAACATTTATAAAATCCCGAACATATGGATAGTTACAATTATATTGACTAGGTTACAGTGGATTATAGTTGTAATTATATGTTCAAAAGAACGAGTCCTAAAATTAGATCAGTGCATTGGATTTTCACTGATTAGGCAATCTACGATATTATCTACTTACACATTCAGGGTGTGATGTCTTGTCCAAGGCATCGACCAAGTAGATAAGATCGAATGTATTTAGTTACATCGGACTAGGACCGATATTGATTATTGATTGATAAATAAGTATCGTTGTTATCGAATCTAATCAATGTCACAACGTTGACCATATGTTAAGTCGATCTTAATTCTGAGTGATAATATTCTGCTAATTGTATTAATATAATATTTTGACTTGTTCGTTACCAGCTTACCCTACGGTCTAGCCCATACTTACATCTTGGAGATTTAGTAGTGTAATTGAGTGGGAGTATTATTTATAGATATGAAATCCATAAGTTTTGTATGAGAAGTGAAAAGATGATTTCCTTAATTGCTTTGTTCAAAGGTTAAATGATTGAGATCTCATTTCTGTGATTAAGTTCACATAAATATCATTTATAAGGAACTTAGTGGGAGTTAAGGATAAAATACTGATGAGGGGTAAAATGGTAATTTGCACCCATCTCATTAGTAATCATCGATAGAGGATTGACTGACTGTAATGGTCATAACAATGGATAACGTATTTATGGTTTTGAAAATACGTTCTATGAATTCAAGAGTTCAATTCCGAGTCTATAGTGGAGTAACGAGGAATCAATAAGGTAGTGAAATTATTCTTAAATAAATTCACGGTGACTTATTGGAGCTTGATTGCATGGATCCATGGTCCCCGCATTACCTTTGAGTAAATCATCTAGAATGTGTCAATTAATTAATTTAATTATCAATTAGGATTTTTAAAGTTGACTAGGTCAATTTTGGAAAATTTACAGAGATATGAGATTTAGAGAATAAAAGAGAATCTTTGGGTAAATTTATTAATATTGATAAATTGGTGTCAATATAAATAAATAATATTAAATCAAGTTTCAGATTATAATTAGTTAATTTGAATAAGGATTTAATTAATTAATTAAAAAATAAATAAATAAAAAGTTTTGAATTTAGGCCCAATTGGGATTAAAATTAAAAACAAAGAGATTGAGTCCAAGTCCATTTATGGCAGCCCAAGCCTTTTATTTTTGTTTATTATTTTTAATTAATTTAAATTTAAATAAAGCCCATTAAGTTGCCTATATAAGGAATATGATATCTAGGGTTTTCATAAGGAAGTGATCTTCAGTTGATTGGTAAGTGAAAACCTAGACAGTCTAACCTTTCTTGGCCACTCTCTGTTCTTCTTCTCTTCAAGATCTCTATCTCATGTGTTGAGAACCAGCCCACACTAGTTCTAGGTTGATCAAAGGCTTGGTGAGGAAGACTGTATTGCTGATCTTGTTCAATCTCTTGATAATACTCTGCTACAGAAAGAAATCAAGGGTTAAAGAGATTGAAGGATGGAGTTGTTCCAATTCCGCTGCGTAATGTAAGTTTTTACTTTACTCTGTATTTGTATCAATTTCATAGGAGCATGTGTCTAGGAATTTGCATGTTTGTTTGAGAATATGTAAATTGCATGAAAATAAATAAAGATCCTGCAATAAGTATTTCCTACAGTTTTGTATTTAGCACAATATTTTGGGTTTTAAATAAAGTTATGTTATTTCATACTTATGTATTTCAAATTAGTAGTTATGTCTAGTAGTTTTTAATGGTTCGAGGTCTAGAATTAGTCGGGTCATTACACCACCAAGAATCACTGGTCGCGGCCATGCGACAATTTTTTCCTTAAAATTAAAATTTTAAATGTAATTTTTGATGGGCTATAAAAGGGATTAGGGTTAACTTTTATTATAACTTTGGAATGCGAATTTTAGAGGCTAGAGCAGCAGAGGAGGAGAAAATACATCATCATCTATATTCTTCAATCTAGTTTTTTCTTTCTTCTCAAAACTCTTTTATTTTTATTGAATATTTATGTTTATGAATATGATTATGGAGTAGTTTTCTTTATAGTTGAGGGTTATTTCGAAACCCTAGACATGAGATCTTGAATGCATTGATGAATTTTATTCCTTCTATTCCCTTGTATTAAATTGCTTCTATTTTTCTAATTGAATGTTATGAATCTTGTGAGATCTTGTTAGGTGGCCAACTAATAAGGGTTTTTCATTATTCTACTATCATCTTAGGATTTCTATTCACCTAATAGTTTAGGATTGTAAGTAGAGTGATAAATTTCAATTAGAGTATTGTGACGGGTATTTTGATTGTGATGAAGAATAGAACCTAGGTTAAATGAATTTCATGCTTAATGAATTTGTTGCCTAGATTAACCTGTTTCCACAGTGTGTAATGCTTTTACTAGGTTAAATAGATCACATGCTTAATGGGTTTATTAATGGGTAAAAATGGTTAATTAAGAGCTTTAATTAAGTATAATAGGGAAACTGGGATAATTGACTGCTTAAGTGTTATCTGCGAGGTTAATAGTTTAATTGGGAATAGGGAATATTATTCGTCATTGTTGATAAATTGATTATTGAAGGTGGAGAGTAATTCTTGACTATTTCTATAATATCGTTATATCCTTAGTTATTTAATCTTTGATATTTATTTCATTTTATGTTTTCAGCTATTAAAACTAAAACAAACATCTTTCTAATTTCTGTTTAGTTATTATTTTGAATAATAATTTGATCATATTCCTCATGGGTTTGACCCTTATTTACCGCTATACTGAAGTAGCTGGTGTAAGTGAATAAAAGAAATATATTTAAATTTGATACGGCATATGACACGCATCAAACTCTTTTTGCTTTGGAAGATAATTCTTGAACCTTAAGTTGGATGCAAGCTTGGTGGGGATTGGATCTTGCTATAGGAGTCTAGAGGCTGTCAAGCTTAGGGAAAACCAGGAGGGAATTAGATTCTCAAAGGTAAATTCCAACCTTATGTCTTTAAATTTTTTGTGGTTTGGTGTTCTTGAGTTTTTCTTGAATTTTGGTGTTTGATTGTGTTTTGGAGGTCTGGGGTTCTACATTATTGTGTTTCTGTAGTGCTGGTAAGCTTCTGGTGGTTGGAATGGGGTAAAAATCGAGCTTGGAATGGATTTGGAAGGCTTGCAATTTTTTAAAATCGCAAGTATTTTGGGTTCGCAGGGTCACGTTGCGGCACTGTTCTTGGGGCGTCACGACCCTCATTAACTCAGCCAGGAAGGAGGTGCCTCGAACCGACTTAGTGTCGCGGTGCTTGGTGGGTCGCAGCGCGGCGCGTGTGCAGGGATTTTAGGTGTGGGGATTTCTTCCTAGTTGAGCACCGCGACACTTTTAGGGGTGTGATGTGGCTCAACTTGGGGAAAAATTAGAAAATAGGATTTTGGGTTATGGGAACCCAAACCTAAGGGCTTGGGAATGGTTCTACTACCTAGGTTAGTAGAATTCTCGGAGGCTGGGACTCAGTCTGGAAGTCGTTACTAGTTCATTTCTTAATAGCTATTCATTGTTATGGTTGTGACTAAGGTGAATCATTAGGCTCGAGAGGAAAGGACCATACTCGGGATCGTCATATGCTATTTACTCAGGACCTGAGGTAAGAAAACTGCACCTAGATTGTGGTTAGGGCTTGAGCCCCAGTTATCGAACATGGCTATAATCATGCTTAAAGTATTTTATTAAACCTGCTTGATTGCCCTATGCATATCTCTGTTAAGTGAGGTATGCTCACCTGTTATATCTGATTGACAAGCTCGGCTTATAAGTCAAGGGTGGCAATAGCGTGATGAACGCAGGTTGATGTGGCTAGGCCAACCCAGATCTTATTGAAAATCTCGACTTATAAGTCGAGGGTAGCAATAGCGTTGAATGCAGGTCGATGTGGCTAGGCCAACCCAGAAGTGTGATATACGCTTGTACAACCCTATGGCCACCTGAAATATAAAGTGCAAGGTACGCCAAGCTAGCTCTAAGGCTAGATACAAAAGGGAATAGGGAAAAAGGGCACCAATGTGGGTCTATGGCCGCTTATTTAGATTGAATTTGTATGATTATTAGCCTTGAACTATAGGTGAATATATGATGTAACTGATATTCGGCCAACGTGTTGAATGTGGGGTCGGACGACCATCGCATTGAGCGTGGGGCTGATCGGCAAAGTGGGTGGAACGTAAGCCGTGAAGGTGAGTTTAGTTTGGAGGGTACAGTCCCTACTTGCTCAGCAAGAATTGCGAGTTGAGTGGTTGAGTATGCATTTCGCTCAGTTGAGCCGTTCGGCAGGACTTTTTTCTTGGGATGTGTAATTTATTATATGATTAAAACGAACATCTTTGTAAAATGTTGAACATGTTTACAAATTTATATGGTTGGAATAAATGTATTGTATAATTGTGAAGCCTGTGTTTATTGCTTTTGAATATTTGGATATTGTTATGCCTTGTGAGGTTTTCTTGCTAGGCCTCGACTCACGGGTGCTCTATGGTACAGGTAAAGGCAAAGAATAGCTGGACCAACGCTGAGTTGGAGAGCTTCAGGGGTGAAATGTACATATGCAGCCTGCTTGACAACCACGGTCAAGATTACTTGCTGGAACTAGGGTTAAACCCTGATTTTTGCCGCCTAGGTCGACTTTTGTGTTTATGTTGTTTATGTGTCAGTTTATAAACTCTTTTGGGATCCCGTGTATGAACCCAACCCTTTTAATGAAAGGGTTGTTGTTGACCAAAATTTTTAATACCTAATCCTTTGGTTAGTTTTAATTACACAGTTTAAGTACAAATTACTCGTTTAGCAAGTTAAGCACTATTTAAAATACACAGTGTAACTATCCTAGATTAGTAAGGTGTTACAACATACTTCTTGGTAGCCTCAAAACTAACTTGCACCGACTTGTGCCCAAACATTTTTTGGAGTTGCTCCATGATGTCGTAAGCAATTTTGACATTCCCCATCTTAGTCCTCAGTGTTTTGACATGTTGGCGAGCATGTACGCCTTGGATTTGTTGTTGACAGCAGTCCAACGTTCATAATTCTCCCTCACGACCTTCGAGGCATTCTCTCTGGGAAAGTCAGGTTCGGTTTTATTCATCACGAATTTTGATTTGCCACCGATCAACACTATGTTGATATTAGACTTCCATTTCATGAAGTTCTCGCTGGTTAGCAACTCCTTGGACAGAAGATAGATAATGGGGTTGGAGGTCATAGAGCTACAATTATCAATAAAGTAGAAATCAACGCATTGTTTGACAAACATTCATTCATACAAGTTTCATAAATAGCACAACATATAAACAATGTTCAAATATGAGTAAATACTAAAATCACTTATCTTTTTATTTCTTAGGTATTTCAAATAGCCATGAACCTATGTGTTCCGGCAGGTGAGAGTCACAAATATTCACTTAGTCAAATAGAGAACCGTCTCAATTAATAAAACGTCATAGACTTTTATTAATAACCTTATTCATTCAATCTAGTTAGGTTTTAGTAATTGCTAATAATTGGATGGGCCTAATATGTTACTATATGAGCATGTATTATTAAATTATGCAAATATACCACAATAATAAACAATTTTGCAAAAATACCATAATTAATTAACATAGAATTCATCATACAAAATTCAATATAATTAATTAAACAAGTTGCAAAATATTAAATTAATTAAAATAGAATTTATCAAACAAAATTAAATTTTGAATAATTAATTTAATCTAGGTTTTTAAATTGTCAGGAATGACAATATATTTAAAATATATATATATTAACCAATTTTTAAATATCAAAATATCTTTTAACCAAATTAAAATATCTTAAAATATCTATGTTGTACCTTGAAATTAGCATGAGTTCAATTAATCAGCTCGGGTACAGCTGGCAAATGAATGTGTGGAAAAATAGCCAAGTAGAATATTTGGCTAACATTAATGTGAACAGCTTGAGTTTGGAGGTTCGACAGCACGATACAAAGTTTATTATCAGACAGCCTCTCAGGATAACAATTGAGCTCGATACTTATAATAACTAGGTCCAACTTAGGGCATTCTAAGCTTACTACAAGCTAGGGTTAAGATAGTTGTTGAACACGAGCTCGGGTGAGATATTCAGCTTGTGGAAACTTGGGCAGAATGCATACTGAAGGATCCCGAGAGATTCAGAGGCTCTTTATATGCTCATTAATGCCCAGGCTGTATCACATATCTATCATTTATTATCTGAGATAGCAGGAGTATATGCTATTATGTTATCAAATCATAACCCAGTGTAAATGGGAATAATCTCTATTAAATAGATGCCATATTTATTCATTCAGTTGATTCACACGGTTACCCAAACCTGTCCATGAAATTCCTTTATAAATACTAGGGATAATGGACAGGGAGGGGGACGACCATTTTTGTATTACCAAAACTCTGCATAAATTGAGAGAGAAAAGTAATAATATAGACTCGTAGACTAGATGGATTTTAACCACTGAACCACGTAAAAGTTATGCATGTTCGAGAGAGTGCTTATTATTTCATTACGGTTTATAATTCAGCACTAATCTACCTATTTAATTTCTTAATACACTATTGGCGAAAGGTCGCATCAACAGTTTGGTGCTTTCATTGAGAGAAAATTAGTGCTTCACAAGTTTCAGTCGACTTTCATCATGGTGCTCACTCGATCGATCCATGATAATGAGATGGAACAACCTGGTGGCCAGGAGGCCCATCATACTATTGTTCCCAAAGAAAGGGGCCCAGATGTTCAACAACATCTTGGGAAACGACCTGTGGGCTAGGACGACGTTGAAAGTTTAATGTCACTCCCACCAAATCCTAATACAGGATACTTGACTGTCGTCGAGATGGAAAATGCCCAATTAAGGAGCCATCTCGCTAGGGAAAACAGGCAGATTGAAGAGGTCTTGGCTCAATTACCCCCTCTTGCAACCGACGATAATGTCAGAAAGAGGCAAAGTGGATCTCATAAGTCTCACAGGAATAATTGGTCTAAACCCAGTCATTTTGTCGGAACTGCCACTTTGAGCTCTGCGCCTTCAGAGCGAGACCACCGGGGTGCTCAGCCCACTGGTCATCACAGGGGTCATCATCAGCATGTCATTCGGTCGGTTAGGACTATGACCCCCAGCTTTGTGCCTTCTTCACGAATTCCCAGAAATGCCCACAACAACAAGCAGGGAGGGGCTGGGACAAGTTGACAAAGGCAAAATGCTCCAACGAATCCTCTTGTGCCACGGTCAGAGCCTCAGGCACAGAGAACTAGGGACGTTGGAATGGAGCTGAGGTGGACTAATTTAGTTCGTCCTGATGGAAAGAGGATAGCCTCACCAATAAGGCATCCTCCATCACCGGTAAGACATCAAACTCCATCTCGCTCTCAATGAGACGCTCCAGCTTGTGGGAACAGTAGGAGAAATCCTCCCCCGTCTGTAAATACTTATGCCCCACGGATGCATGCTAAGAATCCAGGTCGTTGATCTCAACCGCAAGTCGTGAGTATCACAAACTGAAGTTACTGGACAGAGCGACCTGAGAAATTACTTGAGTTCAGCATGAAAGTCCTCGATATGATCCACAACCCAACCTGCACGATCATTTGAACTCTCAATGAAGGTATTCAACTTAGAATGAGGATGTTAGCTATACTCGACATAAGGGAGGTCCATTGTATGTGACCATGGGAATGTCCCACCTGACTAAGCTCGAAGTTGGAGGGACAACAACCCATCAAACGTGTATAATAGGATGGGAGCTGTTAACCCGGCTAACCTAGGGACCAGGTACCAAACCCTTGAAAGACTAGCTTGAATGGAAGAGCAAATGAAAAGAGTCTTATGTGACTCAGATGAGAAGCTCAAACCTTTTGCTCCAAACATTGTAGTGGCAACATATCCTATTGGCTTTAGGATGTAGCACATGTCGACGTTTGATGGAAATGTAGATCTGTCTGATCACCTCGAGATGTTTAACACAATGATGATGGCCCACAATGTCGGGCTTGATCTAAGATGTATCCTGTTCCCTACAACTCTGGTTGGACCTGCCAAGCAGTGGTTTAAACAATACAAGGCATTCGATAAGCTCGTGGAAGAAATTTTCCTCTAAGTTTAAAAGAGCATTCTGAGCTTCACAAGAAGCTCGTGTTGAAGCTGATTCAATGGCCAACGTAAATTAGCAACCTGGTGAGACACTGAAAGCATACCTGAGCATATTTTCCAATGTTGTTACGCGAGCTAGGGACGTTGATGAAAACTCTAAGCTCATGGAAATGAGAACGGGAATCTTGGTGGGAGGCAACCTGAGGCAAGAACTCCAAAGAAAATGAGTTAAAAAGCGTAGACGAATTTCTGGCCTAAGCTCAGGAGTGGATAAACCTGGAGGAAGCACGAGCTTCTATCGCAGGAACCAGCCATGCCCCTATCCAACCCATTGGAGCAATGACAGATGTTGCAGCTACAGCTCAACCCCTTACTCAGAATAACCAAAATGGGATGAATAAGAACAAGTATGTGGAGAAATTCAAGCCCATTTGTGCCACCTATACCGACCTAATAGACACCCGAGAGCATACCTTCCTGGCTAATTCTAATCGCCTCCCATGGAAAAAGCCAGAGCCTTTAAGGCACCAAAGGGTGAAGAAAGACCCTTCAAAGTTTTGCTGATTCCACAATGACAACGGTCATAACACTAATGATTGTTGAAAGTTGAAGGATGAAATTGAGACTCTCATTCGAGTTGGACCATTAGCCCAATACGCCCAAAATCGGGTAATTCCCAATCAACCTGCCGGGAAGAATCCTCAGCCAGTTCCAAAAGCTCTGATAGGTCAACCTGGAGCTCAGATGAATCAGGTCGACCCTCCCCAAATAGTAGGAGGAGATATAACCACTATTTCTAGAGGACCTCATTTGGTGGGCACGAGCAGCGAGGCCCAAAAGAGGTATATCAATGAGTTGAAGGCTCATAACAGTGTGGAGTTTGTCCCGGAGCAGCAGTTATCGAAGCAACAACGGTTGGAAAAACAACCAATCATTTTCATGGAAGAGGATGCTAGCCACGTCCAATTCCCACACAATGATCTACTAGTGGTAACCGTGCAGCTCGCTAATCGAAGGGTACAAAGAATACTGGTGGATAACGAAAGTTCCGTAAATTTACTTTTCAAGTCAACCCTGGAAAAGCTGGGATTGCTCGTATTCGATTTGAAAGAGACCTCAATGACTCTGTACGGGTTTTCGGGTGAAGGAGCAGTGACCATAGGGACAATTGGACTAGTAGTGACATTGGGAGAAGAGTCATGAACTGTCTCCAAAATACTCGAGTCTGTGGTAATCGATTGTCCGGCCGCATATAACGCGATTTTGGGTCGACCTGCACTGATGGCATTTGAAGCCATCACTTCAATCCGACACTTGGCAATGAAATTCCCCTCAACCTCGGGCATATGCACCATAAAAGGAGACCAGCTCACTACCAGAGAATGTTATAGCATTTCTATGAAGGGAAAATCACAACCCGGGCAGTAGGCAATGGTCATAAATGAGGGAGGTGAGGAGTCCTAAGGGGTGGAAGTCAGCTGAGGGATGGAAGAACCTCGAGAAGAAGATGGTGAGGTCACTCAATGGGACGATGTTGATCCACGGGTAGGCGAAGACAGGTCTGAGCTTCAAGCAATAGAAGATCTTGAGGAAGTAAACATCGACCCTAAAGAACCTTCAAGAGTTGTAAAGATTAGGAAAAATCTGGAAGTCGAAAGGAAGAAGGAGTTGGTCAAGTTTCTATGAAAGAACCTGGATGTTTTTGCCTGGTCGCACGAGGATATGGTGGGAATCAGTGCGAGTATAATCATGCATACCTTAAACTTGGACAAGAGCGTGCATGCAAAGTCCCAAAACGGAGGCTTTTGGGGACAGTACGAGCTAAAGCGTTAGAAGATTAAGTAGCTCGGCTGCTAAAATGTTGGTTTATCAGGGAAACAAAATACCTTATTTGGGTTGCTAACCCCGTGCCCGTGCTGGTCCCAAAGCCAAACGAGAAGTGGAGAACCAGTATCGATTTATCTGATCTCAACAAGACTTGTCCCAAGGACTGTTTCTCACTTCCTAGAATTGATCAGTTGGTAGACGCCACGGCCAGTCACAAGCTCCTGTCTTTCATGGATGCATATTCTTGATATAACCAGATCGTGATGAACCCTGCAGACTAAAAGCATATTAGTTTCAAGACCAAGCATAACGTATATTGCTACAAAGTTATGCCATTCGGGATGGAAAACGTTAGGGCTACACCAACGGTTGGTCAACAAGATGTTCGCTAACTAGATCGGGAGAAACATGGAGGTGTTTGTTGATGATATGCTCGTCAAATCAAAGACTTCCTGTAATGCCCTAGTTACCCCAGAACAGTTACGGTGAACGGTGAACCAGAAATTTAACTCGCTACCCAAGTTCTTTCGTTAAAAATGTGCTTCTAGGTTTTATTAACAGGCTAAGGTGGAAAATCAATCAAAAGGAAAGGATATATTTTATTTAAAACATAAAACTGTTCATGGACCCATCAAAAACATTTACAAGTTATTTACAACTCAAAATGGTCATTACTGTTTAAATTTACAAACCCGCCGACCTAAGCGGCAAAAATAGGGTAAACCCCCTAGTTCCTCTGAGAACTCCTTGGCCGTGGTGGTCAAGCGGCCGCATATGTACACAACACCACCTAAGCTCTCCACTCAAGGCAGGGTGAGCTTTTCCCTTTACCTGCACCACATAGCACCCATGAGCCAAAGCCCAGCAAGAAAACACAATATAGCATGAATATAATATCAATAATGATCGTAATAATCATTCAGGACTTTCAGTCCAAAACAGATGAGTGACAGTCGCAAAATTCACTAGGATGGGTTCTGTTCCCATTAGCCATGTGACGATAGGGTCATCGGGGCTATACAAATAAGTGAACCTTTCACTAGCTTAAACAGGATAGGTGCTTGATGAACTAGTCACCAACATAACCTACCTCATGACCATAGAGTCATAACCATGGGATTCCGCTCCCTAGCCATGTGACAAGCTGTCACCTAGGCCTTTGGCCCTGGCTCTGAGTAACTAGTCTTAGACTAGTCAAGCGCTTATAAGTTTCATCGACCTTAGGGTCGGTCCAGCATTAATGCCCCCAGAGTCATTCAACGCTGATATCGATTAGATCTAATCTTTAATCGGCCCTGCGTTCAGGACGCTTATGCCATTTCTGACTCTCAAGTCAGTACTATGCGACCAGTGTCGTCCCTGACTACTCAGTGCCATACACAAGTAAGCAAGCTCTGCTAAGCATTTATTATGCAATCATTGTCCACATTTAATAACCAACATGCCTCAACAACAATCATGCATGTCATATACACAGGGTGCAGTTTTCTTACCTCTGATTCGAGCGAGAATGAATAAAAGAACGACCCTTGAGAATGATCAACCTTTAAGTTCCTTAGCGGTCACCAAGTCATAACCAAATACGGGACACCATCAATAAAATGAATAACAAAGGTTCCCGAACCAAGATCTAGCCTCCGTGACATCAAACCCCACTAATCCGGGTAGTAGGAACGACCCCGAGGCCTAAAACCAAGTTCCCGAGATCAAAACACTCAAACGGCCTCAAAACCCTGCCTGAGCCGCGACCCCCAGCCACACCAGGAGCAAGGGTCGTGGCACCCACTACCCAAGGCCGCGGCGCCCAGCACGCCCAAATGCCTCTAGCAGCTTCTTCGAGCTTGGGCCGCGGCGCCCAAGAACAGGGTCGTGGCCCCCACCCAGGAACCATCCATAACCTCATTTTCTCCCATCCTAAACCTTCCAAAAACATACCTAAGCACTTCCAAATCCAAAAATCAAAGTTCCCAAACATCCCAATGATCCAAAATCATCAAATCCCGAGGCTCAAACGAATAAAAAACTTAGCGATTTACAAAATCCAATTCTAAGCTTAGAAACTCTAAAAACTCAGAACTTAAAACTTAGATTACCTTTGATTAGGTTGTTTTCCATTAAATCTTTTGGTCAAGAAGCTTCTAATCTTTCCTAGGATCACTATGCCTCGATCCTCGCTTGATTCCGACTCCTAGAACTCAAGATTTCTTCGAAATTTCCTCGAACAGTAAAAGGAACTAACGGGAAGAGAGAAAGTGTTTTTTCTAACGTACGGTTCTATCTGACAAGCTACTTCAAGCTTAAGTAACCTCAAATAAAACCTAGTGCTCGGGGTCCCAAAAACACCCCCGGGGACATGATAGTCAAAACTTCCAGAATTTCCTCCTGATCTCAATAACTCCCAATTAATCATCAAATAAACATTCTCATTATCCAATATCCCAATAAATAACCCTGTTATGACAAAACTGCTAATTTATAATATAACACCGTCTCATGCCGAATAGCTCGAATATATCTCCATAATAATGGGACCTCATCCATAAATCACGTTATGCACTGAAATACACAAATATGCCTTCAACGGGCCAATTTACCAAAACACCCTAATAATCAAATGTGGACCCACATGCATGCATATAACATCATATTATAATATAATTCACATAAACATGCATATTATCATTTAATGGCGTAATTAAACAATTATGGCCCTCACAGCCTACTAATCCAGCCATTAAACCACATTAGGGATTTCGGGGCATTACAACTATCCCCTCCTTCCAGAAATTTCATCCTCAAAATTTACCTGAACAGCTCAGGATACTGACTCTGCATATCTGACTCCAGCTCCCAGGTCGCTTCCTCGACCTTGTTGTTCCTCCACAATACCTTCACCAAAGGTATCGTCTTATTCCTGAGGACCTTATCCTTTCTGTCAAGAATCTGGACTGGATGCTCCTCAAAGGAGAGATCTACCTCAAGCTCCAGATCTTCATTGCTCAAAATATGATTCACATCAGATACATACCTCCGAAGATCTGAAACATGAAACACATTATGCACGACTGACAACGCCGGTGGCAAGGCCAACTTGTAAGCCACGTGACCAATCCTCTCCTAGATCTCAAATGGACCTACAAATCTAGGGCTCAGCTTGCCCTTCTTCCCAAACCTTCTCACCCCTTTTCATGGCAAGACTCTAAGGAAGACATAGTCTCCCACTTGGAACTCCACGTTCCTGTGCTTGGGATCTGCATAGCTCTTCTTCCTACTCTGAGAAGCGAGCATCTGAGCTCTAATCTTCTCAATGGCCTCACTGGTCCTCTGAACTGCCTCAGGACCTAAGTATCTCCTTTCGCCTGTCTCATCCCAATGAATGGGAGATCTGCACTTCCTACCATACAGCATCTCATAAGGTGCAACTCCAATGGTAGATTGATAACTGTTGTTGTAGGAAAACTCTATCAAAGGTAGACACTTATTCCAAGACCCACCAAAGTCCAACACACATGCTCGCAGCATGTCTTCCAATATCTGGATCATCCTCTCAGATTGCCCATCTATCTGAGGATGATAAGCAGTACTGAACTTCAATTGTGTTCCCATGGCTTTCTGTAAACTCCCCCAGAACTTGGAAGTAAAAGTGGGGTCCCGATCTGACACAATCAACCTCGGCGCTCCATGGAGTCGCACGATCTCTCTCACATAGAAATCTGCATACTGATCAACTGTATATGTAGTCCTCACTGGCAAGAAGTGAGATGACTTGGTGTAACGATCCACTATCACCCAAATAGAATCATGCTGACCAAAAGTCCTGGGTAAGCCCACCACAAAATCCATCGTGATGTCTTCCCATTTCCACTCTGGGATATCCAGAGGCTGCAATAACCCTGCCGGCCTCTAATGCTCAGCCTTGACCTGCTGACATGTCAAGCACTTAGCCACATACTCCCCTACATCCCTCTTCATCCCCGACCACCAATACAACAATCTCACATCCTGATACATCTTCGTGGTGCCTGGATGCAAAGAGTAAGGTGTAGTATGAGATTCATCCAAAATCTCTCGCCTCAAAGCAGTGTCTAACGGAACACATATCCGCCCCTTGTATCTCAACAAGCCTAACTTAGACACTGTATAATCTCTGGATGCTCCAGCCAAAACATCCTCTCTGATCTTGATCAGCTGTGGATCACTCAACTGACCTTCCTTAATTATGTCCAACAGTGTAGACTGTAGCGAAATATTAGCCAACTGGCCCACCAGCAACTCTATACCAGCTCTGGTCATATCATCTGCTAACTCTCTGGCTATCAGCCTCGCACCATAAATTTGTCTCGGACCCTTCCAGCTTAAAGCATCAGCTACCATGTTGGCCTTTCCCAGATGATACAAAATCTCACAATCATAATCTTTTACTAACTCCAGCCAATGCCTTTGTCTCATATTCAAATCTTTCTAAGTGAAGAAGTATTTCAGGCTCTTGTGGTCTGTATAGATCTCACATTCTCTCCATAAAGATAACGCCTCCATATCTTTAAAGCAAAGACCACAGCCACCAACTCCAAATCATGAGTGGGATATCTCTTTTCGTACTCCTTCAACTGGCATGAAGCATAAGCAATTACCTTCTCTGACTGCATCAGAACACAGCCCAAACCCTGATGAGAAGCATCGCAATAAATCACAAACTTCTCTTGATCTGTTGGAAGACTCAGAACCGGAGCTATGCTTCAGTTCCTGGAAGTTTTTCTCACATTTATCTGACCACACAAATTTCTGATTCTTGCGTGTCAGCTCAGTCAACGAAGTAGCAATCTTTGAGAACCCTTCCACAAAACGCCTATAATAACCTACCAATCCAAGGAAACTTCTAACCTCAGAAGCATTCTTTGGCCTTGGCCAATCTTTGACCACTTCAATCTTTGCTGGATCTACCTTAATCCCCTCCTAACTGACAATGTGCCCAAGAAAAGATACCTGAGATAACCGGAACTCACACTTCTTGAACTTTGCAAACAATCTGTGTTCCCTCAGTCTCTGTAGAACCAACCTCAAATGTTGCTCATGCTCTGACTCAGACTGAGAATGCACCAGAATATCATCGATGAAGACGATCACAAACTGGTCTAGATAATCCTTAAATACTCTGTTCATCATATCCATAAAAGCAGCAGGGGCATTAGTCAATCCAAAAGACATGACTAAGAACTCATAATGCCCATACCTGGTACGAAAAGCAATCTTCGGTATGTCTCCCTCCTTGACCCTCAACTGATGATAACCAGAACGTAGGTCGATCTTTGAGAATACCATCTTACCTTGCAGTTGATCAAACAAATCATCTATCCTTGGCAAAGGATACTTATTCTTAATTGTCAACTTATTCAGTTCTCTGTAATCAATGCACGTCCTCAGAGAACCATCCTTCTTCTTTACAAACAGAACTTGCGCACCCCAAGGTGAGAAACTAGTTCTGATAAAACCCAAATCCAATAGTTCTTGCAACTGTACCTTTAATTCTTTCATCTCAGCTGGGGCCATTCTGTAAGGTGCTATAGACACTGGCTCCATCCCTGGTGCCAGTTCTATCACAAACTCTATTTCTCTGTGCGGTGGCAACCCTGGTAAATCTTCTGGAAACACATCCAGGAATTCACAAACAAGTTTGGTCTCACTGGCACGACCTGAGTGGTATCAACCACACTGGCAAAGAATCCAATGCAACCTCCTTGCATAAGATCTCTAGCCCTCAATACAGAAATCATAGGTATGCGAGGTCCATGCACAGTACCAACAAACACAAAAGGATCATCACCTTCAGGCTCAAAGGTGACCATCTTCCTTCTACAATCAATGGTTGCCCCATACTTTGCCAACCAATCCATACCTAATATCATGTCAAGTCAGTCATAACCAACTCTATCAAAATCACTGATAACTCTCCGCCCTCTACTATCACTGGCAAAGATCTGACCCATCTCCTGGATACCACTAACTCCCCAGTGGGTAACAAAGTTCCAAACCCCACAGCATAAAAATCACAAGGTCTACACAGTCTATCAATAACACTACTAGCAACAAAAGAATGTGTAGCACCAGAATCAATCAAAACATTATAAGGGGTTCCAGCACTAAGAAGCTGACCTGTAACTACTAAGGGAGAAGCCTCAGCTTCTGCTTGTGTCAATGCGAACACTCGAGCTAGGACCGAGCTGTCCGCTTTCCTGGGTTCTCCTTTCCTTGCCTTAGAGCAATCTTTTCTAAGATGACCCACTGCTCCACATAAGAAGTAGGCCCTTGCCTTACACTCTCCCAAATGACGCCTCTTGCATCTAGGGCATTCAGGATAAGACTTCTAGGCTTCATTACCACTTGGACGGCCCATTGAAACACCACAGGGCCGCCTATCAAGACCTGGAACTGGGAAGGTGTCAGGAACCTTCATCTTCTGATCACTGGGGCCTTCACCCCTACTTGAACCTGCAAATGGAGGACCTGTCCTCCTGAATTCCTTTTTGGCTGCACTGTCTCGCCAGATCTTGTTCTCTGCAATCTCAGCTGTGAGTGCCTTCTCAACCACCTGTGCATAGGTAGTATCCCCAGCCACAGTGGTAATACGAACGTCACGGGCTAATCTAGGTTGTAGCCCCTAAAGAAATCTCTCTCTTCTGGTCCCATCAATGGGCACTAGCTCCATGGAAAATTTCGCCAAATGATCAAATTTCAAGGTATACTCAGTGACTGACAAACCTCCGTGAAGTAGCCTGATGAACTCCTCAGCCTTTCTCGCCCTGATTGCATCATTATAATATTTCTTGTTAAACAGAGTCTGAAACTCTTCCCAACTCAGGGCATTAACATTTCCGGTCTGGGTAATAACCTCGCACCAAATTCAGGCATCCTCCCGAAACATATAAGTGGCACAAGCCACCCTCTCATTACCAGTCACCCTCATGAAATCCAGGATGGTGGTAATCATACTCATCCACTACTCTGCCTTGGCGAGATCTGCACTGCCCTAAAAAACCAGAGGTTGCTACTTCCTAAACCTTTCATAGAGAGGCTCCCATTTATTACCAACCTCAGGCAGCTGCTCAGCTGCTGGCACCAACACAGGAGGTGCCTCTGATACACTAGCCACTACAGGTTCTTGCTATTGTCTCAGGAGACGAAGTTCTTCCCCCTGTCTCAACACTATAGCCTGCAGATCGCTAATTATCTGCTGCCAGTTTGCAGAAGCTGGCTGTGGAATCTGTCCTTGGTCATTCTCTTGACCCTGATTATTATTATTCTGGCCTTGATCAATCTGGCTAGCTGGCATATCTGCCTGCCCTGGATTCATTCTTATTAGCTTATACCTTGCTAAAACAACGATCAATACGGCCAGTCAGGTAGTAATAACTAAACCTCTTGCCGCCTTACAGTCCAAAAACAAGCATACAATTATCATATTCCACAGTCATACAAATATACAAGTAGATACATGATTATAGCATTTAGCACTTTGCATGTATCACATAATGATTCACAATCAACAATACAAATAAGTATGTTCCAGCAATTTTAGTATTATTTAGCACACAGTTGCTGAGGATGTAATATTCAGGGCACATGTTTAACATGGTGTCTCATGTATACAGGTAAAGCATATATACTACATTTAAGTAGTTATACATATAACTACATAAATAGTTACAAAACCATGAGTCGAGCTTAACTTCAGTGATAAGTGTACATGCCTAGCCAGTCTACAGGAACCCTAACCTTGGCACGCTCTAATACCAAGTTGTAACGCCTTGGTTACCTCAGAACAATTACGTTGAATGGTGAACCAGAAATTTAACTTGCTACTTGAGTTCTTTGGTTAAAAACGTGCTTCTAGGTGTTATTAACAGGCTAAGGTGGAAAATCAATCAAAAGGAAAGGATATATTTTATTTCAAACATAAAACCGTTCATGGGCCCATAAAAAACGTTTTCAAGTTATTTACAACTCAAAATGGTCATTACTGTTTAAATTTACAAACCCGCCGACCTAAGCGGCAAAAATAGGGTAAACCCCCTAGTTCCTCTGAGAACTCCTTGGCCGCGGTGGTCAAGCTGCCGCATATGTACACAACACCACCTAAGCTCTCCACTCAAGGTAGGGTGAGCTTTTCTTTCCCTTTACCTACACCACATAGCACCCATGAGCCAAAGCCCAGCAAGAAAACACAATATAGCATGAATATAATATCAACAATGATCGCAATAATCATTCAGGACTTTCAGTCCAAAACAGATGAGTGACGGTCGCAAAAGTCACTAGGATGGGTTCTGTTCCCATTAGCCATGTGACGATAGGGTCGCCGGGGCTATAAAAATAAGTGAACCTTTCACTAGCTTAAACAGGATAGGTGCTTGATGAACTAGTCACCAACATAACCTACCTCATGACCATAGAGCCATAACCATGGGATTCCGCTCCCTAGCCATGTGACAAGTTGTCACCTAGGCCTTTGGCCCTGGCTCTGAGTAACTAGTCTTAGACTATTCAAGCGCTTATAAGTTTCATCGACCTTAGGGTCGGTCCAGCATTAATGCCCCTAGAGTCATTCAACACTGATATTGATTAGATCTAATCTTTAATCGGCCCTCCGTTTAGAACGCTTATGTCGTTTCTGACTCTCAGGTCAGTAATATGCGACCAGTGCCGTCCCTGACTAATCAGTGCCATACACAAGTAAGCAAGCTCTGCTAAGCATTTATTATGCAATCATTGTCCACATTTAATAACCAACATGCCTCAACAACAATCATGCATGTCATATACACAGGGTGCAGTTTTCTTACCTCTGATTCGAGTGAGAATGAATAAAAGAATGACCCTTGAGAATGATCAACCTTTAAATTCCTTAGCGGTCACCTAGTCATAACCAAATATGGGACACCGTCAATAAAATGAATAACAAAGGTTCCCGAACCAAGATCTATCAAACCCCACTAATTCAGGTAGTAGGAACGATCCCGAGGCCTGAAACCAAGTTCCCGAGATCCAAACACTCAAACGGCCTAAAAACCTTGCCTGAGCCATGGCGCCCACTACCCAGGGCCGCGGCGCCCAGCACGCCCAAATGCCTCTAGCTGCTTCTTCGAACTTGGGCCGCAGTGCCCAAGAACAGGGCCGTGGCCCCCACCCAGGAACCATCCATAACCTCGTTTTCTCCCATCCTAAACCTTCCAAAAACATACCTAAACACATCCAAATCCAAAAATCAAAGTTCCCAAACATCCCAATGATCCAAAATCATCAAATCCCGAGACTCAAACGAATCAAAAACTTAGCGATTCACAAAATCCAATTCTAAGCTCAGAAACTCTAAAAACTCAAAACTTAAAACTTAGATTACCTTTGATTAGGTTGTTTTCCGTTAAATCCTTTGGTCAAGATGCTTCTAATCTTTCCTAGGATCGCTATGCCTCGATCCTCGCTTGATTCCGACTCCTAGAACTCAAGATTTCTTCGAAATTGCCTCAAACGGTAAAAGGAACTAACGGAAGAGAGAAAGTGTTTTTTCTAACGTACGGTTCTATCTGACAAGCTACTTCAAGCTTAAGTAACCTCAAATAAAACCTAGTGCTCGGGGTCCCAAAAACACCCCCGGGGACATGATAGTCAAAACTTCCAGAATTTCCTCCTGATCTCAATAACTCCCAATTAATCATCAAATAAACATTCCCATTATCCAATATCCCAATAAATAACCCCGTTATGACAAAACTGCTAATTTATAATATAAGACCGTCTCATGCCAAATAGCTCGAATATATCTCCATAATAATGGGATCTCATCCATAAATCATGTTATGCACTGAAATACACAAATATGCCTTCAATGGGCCAATTTACCAAAACACCCTAATAATCAAATGTGGGCCCACATGCATGCATATAACATCATATTATAATATAATTCACATAAACATGCATATTATCATTTAATGGCGTAATTAAACAATTATGGCCTTCCTGCCCTACTAATTCAGCCATTAAACCGCATTAGGGATTTCGGGGCATGACACTGCCAATAACCATGTATCCGACCTGGAAGAATGTTTTGGCATACTAAGAAAATAAGACATGAATCTAAATCCCCAAAAGTGCACTTTTGAAGTTGCATTGGGAAAGTTTCTGGGTTTATAGTCTACACACAGGGGATAGAAGGGAATCCTGAAAATATCAGGTCGCTACTAGAAATGTCATCGCTCAGGACTCGTAAAGAAGTACAATGCCTAACTGGAAAGGTGGCGGCTCTAAACCTCTTCATTTCAAAATCCACTGACATGTGTCAACCATTCTACAACATGGTCAGGGGAAACAAGAAATTTGAGTGGACCAAAGAATGCGAACAGGCATTTCACGATCTAAAAACACATCTATCTGAACCCCCTATACAATCAAAGCCGACGTCCAGAGAGGGTCTGTTTCTTTACCTGGCCGTGACAGGGAATGCAGTCAGTGACGTGTTAGTTCGAGAAAAAAAATCGGGTGTAGAAACCCTTATATTATGTAAGCAAGAGGCTTCTCGGAGCTGAATCACGGTACCCACTGATAGAGAAGCTGGCATTTTGTCTAATTTTTTCTTCCAGAAAGCTCAGGCCATATTTCCAGTCCCATTCTATTAACGTCTTAACCGACCAACCTTTAAGGCAGGTATTGTAAAAGCCTGAAATGTTGGAGACGTCTATTAAAATAGGCCATTAAACTTAGCCAGTTCGAGATATTATACATGCCACGAACAGCAATCAAGAGTCAAGCCCTTGCTGATTTTGTGAATGATTCCATTGGTTTTCAGGACGAGCTTATAAGGGAACTAGTGCAGGAATTATGGAAAATCTTTGTTGATGGATCGTCAAATGAGAACAGATCAAGAGCTGGGATAATCTTAATCTCACCTGAAGGACATTGGTTCCATACAACTCTCAGGTTTGGGTTTGAAGCAACCAACAATGAAGTAGAGTATAAGGCCTTATTGGCAGGGCTGAGGGTGGCGAAAGAGCTGAAGGCGAAATCCATCCAATGTTATAGTGATTTCCAACTCATGGTAAATTAAATATTGGGGGAATACCAAGCACGAGGCATCAAGATGGCAGCCTACCTTGCTAAGGTAAAGACTGAGTTGTCTGAGTTCGAGTTTAGCTCCGTTGAGCAGATACCCACGGGCAGAATTCCAATGCTAATGCTCTGACTTGACTCACTACCACCAAAGAGGCTGAAACATTAAATGTATTTTATGTGGAGTTCTTGGAAAGCCCGAGTGTAACGAGAGAAATGGTGGAGGTCGGAATGATTAAGATAAGACCGACTTGGATGACTCCAATAATGGAATACTTCACAACTGGAAAGCTACCTGATGACATGAAAGAGGCGAGAAAATTGCTTTATCAAGCTCCAAGGTATGTAATAGTTGAGGGAATCCTATATCAACGAGGTCATTCGTTGCCCCTCCAGCGGTGTAATCTGCCAAAGGAAGCAAAAACTATTTTGCAAGAAATACACGAATGCTTTTGCAGAGACTACGCTGGGGGGGGGGGCAAAACCTAGCACTAAAGGTACTGAGACATGGCTATTTTTTGGCCAACTTTAACAAAGGACTCGATCTCGTATGTGCAAAAGTGCGATAAAATGCCAGCGTTTCGACATAGTTGCCCGAGCTGCTCCGGTCAAGCTAACCATGATTTCATCCCCTTGGCCATTTGGAACATGGGAAATTGACTTGATAGGTTCCCTACCAATGGGAAAAGGAGGGGTTTGATATGCAGTAGTGGCGATCGATTATTTCATGAAGTGGGTAGAGGTTGAACCTCTGGCAACCATCACCTCGAAGAGAGTCCTATATTTCGTTACGAAAAATATCATAAGTAAATTTGGACTCCCTAAAAAGATTGTGCCAGACAACAGAACGCAGTTCGATAGTGATCTCTTCACAAAATTTTGTAAAAAATATGGCATAACCAAGAGTTTCTCGTCAATAGCATACCCACAATCCAATGGGTAGGTCGAGGCTGTAAATAAGACCCTGAAGGCAAGCTTGAAGAAAATATTAGATGCCAAGGGATTATGGCCCGAGCAACTCCCACAAGTACTTTGGGCCAACCGGACCTCGCATAGAACCTCCATGGGACATACCACTTTTCCCTAACCTTTGGAAGCAAGGCTATGCTTCCAATTGAGGCAATGGTGACTACTCACAAACAAAGGACATTTGATCAAGATCATAACAACGAGCTGCTTAGGGCATCCTTTCATCTGATCAAAGAAAAATGAGAGGCATCGCAGTTATAGCTCGTCCATTATCAACAAAGGTCACACGTTATTTCAATTCAAAGGTCAAGGGGTGTAGACTCGAATTAGGCGATTTGGTTCTCCGAAGGGTCTTCTTGGTGAATAAAGATCCCAAGGCTGGTGTGTTAGGCCCGAACTGGGAAGGACCGTATCAGATCGTAGTGGTCCTGCGCGAAGGAACTTTCAAGCTAGCTCGACTAAATGGGAAAATAGTCCCACGGAACTAGAATACCCTTCATTTAAAAAAGTATTATCATTAGTATTACCATTTATGTAAGGCTTATTTATAAAGGTCATTTCAACTCAATAACAGTTGGATTATTAAATAACCACTTCTTTGTTTTATTATTACGAGCTCACATTGTAAAAGCAACCAAGAACGTTTATACGTTTTGGTTGCTTGGGGGGCACATAACCGAGGAGAGTTTTCGAGAAAGTTCAGCTTACTCGAATAAGGATTAAAAACTTAGGAGTTTGGAGAAATTGATTATTCAATGACTTTTTAAAGCTCGAGTTTTCAATAAACCTAACGCAAACTAAGTTTGAGAAATAACAAAAACCCTGGATATAACTAGGTCCAAGGCTTGATTTCTAACAAGTATAATGTTATTAAGTTTATTAAAAATCCTGGATATAACTAGATCCGAGGCCTGATTTCTAACAGGTATAATGCTATTAAGTTTATGAAAAACCCTGGATATAACCAGGTTCGAGGCCTGATTTCCAACAGGTATAATGCTAATAAGTTTATTAAAAACCCTGGAAATAACTAGGTTTGAGGCCTGATTCTTAACAGGTATGACGCAAATAAGCAAGCAAAATCTTGGATACAACTAAGATATC